>NC_056728.1:1112341334-1112443834 GCF_019279795.1 Protopterus annectens
GAGACACAGCTTCTGATATAACCATTGTGTGGCCTGCAGTGGCCAAGGAGGAGCAGTACTTGCTTGGGCAGTCCACACCAGTCAGAGCTTTGGGTAGGACCC
This sequence comes from Protopterus annectens, assembly GCF_019279795.1. NCBI lineage: Eukaryota > Metazoa > Chordata > Ceratodontiformes > Protopteridae > Protopterus > Protopterus annectens. Next base: position 1,112,341,437 of record NC_056728.1, read on the forward strand.
CATTCAAAATACCTTTGGCCAGAGTTCATCTTGACTGGGAGGGTGGAAAAGGGAACAAGCAGGTAGATGTGTATGAGGATATCCCTGCAGCTGTCTTAATAGGGAATTATTTTGATACTGTATTACCTTGTGTGCATATAGTTACATGCAGCCAAGCTTGGAGACAGGCATGTAGGTCTAGTAGCCTGGGGGAGACCCAGACAGATCCTATGTCTGAAGCTGGGCCTGGTGATGTGGTTCCTTCAGGGAGGGAGCTACCTTGTAGCAGTGAGCCTGAAGGTGAATCACAGCTGCTGGTAGGTACTGGTATTCCCTTGGACATGATGACTACAAGGATAGAGGTGAGTGTTAGTATCAAGGCTAACAGTGAGGCACCACTGTTAGTAGGTACTAGGCTTCCTATGGAAGGAGAGCTGGAAGAAGTTACAAAGACAGAGTTGAGACAAGCTCAGCTTTCAGATCCTACTTTACGAGGCTTGAGAGACATAGCTAAGGAGGCACCTAATGCTCAAGATAAAAGAGAGTCTGTATACTGGAACAAAGTGTTACTGTATAGAGAGTGGACCCCTGAGAGAGGGCTAGAGGGTGAGGTAATACAGCAGTTGGTAGTGACCAGTGCCTACTGTCTGCCACTTCTAGCCATAGCCCATGGCATTCCTTTTGCAAGTCATATGGGCATAAAGCATACTAAAAGACACATTACGCAAAACTTTTATTGGCCTGGGATTGCAAAGGATGCAACAGGGTACTGCAGGACCTGTAAGCAGTGTCAAAAGATAGGCAAGGCAGGAGACCAAGTCTAGGCTTCCTTGATCCCTTTGCCTATGATTGAAGAGCCATTTCAAAGGGTAGCTATGGATATTGTGGGGCCTCTGAGTACTCCAGGTTCTACAGGGAAGAAGTATATCCTGGTAGTGGTAGATTATAGTACTAGATAACCTGAGGTGTTGGCTCTGTCCTCTGCTGAGGTAGAGAAAGTGGCAAATGCTTTGTTAGAAATGTTCAGCAGGGTAGGGTTTCCGAGGGAGATGCTGAATGACAAAGGTGCCAACTTTATGTCAGTCCTGCTGGCTTGTCTGTGGAAGTGTTGTGGGGTGAAGCATCTAAAAACCACCCCCTACCATCCCCAGACTAATGGTTTTGTGGAGAGGTTAAACTCTGCATTAAAGACTATGGTACAGGCATTTGCAGACCAGGGTTAAAAGGGAGTGGGACAAATATTTGCCTCATTTATTATTTGCATACAGAGTTACCGCAGGAATTTTCAGGCTTTTCACCCTTTGAGTTGCTGTATGGGCATAGAGTGAGGGGGCCTTTAGCTCTAATTCATGATATGTGGGAGAGTAAGTGTGAATTCCACAAGGACTCCTTTGTGGCATATGTCCTAAACTTCAGCAGTAGGCTTAGAGAGCTCATGGGTTTGACCCAGGAGAACTTGGCAGTAGCCCAACAGCAGAAGAAGGTTTGGTATGACTGCAAGGCTCGAGCCCATAAGTATACTGTGGGGCAACAGGTTATGGTGCTCATTCCTGTCAAACACAATAAGTTGCAGGCAGCTTGGGAGGGACCCATCAAAGTTATAAGGAAAATTAGTGATGTTAACTACATGGTAAACTTAGTAGGCAGGAAGCATGGACATAAGTTGTACCATGTTAACATGATGAAATCATATTATGATAGGAAGGCTCTGGTGCTGAGTATTTGGGGTGGATGGCAGGATGAGTCTGAATGGGATCTGGTGATTCTCAGTGAGACTTGGACTGACACTTCTGTGAGAGAGGTAGCAATATCTCAGTGGCTATTCAGTTTAAAGAAATACAAACAGTGTTACAGGAGTTTGGGAACATGTTCACTGGGAAACATGGGTGCACCCATCTAGTGCAGCACCATGTGGATACAGGACCCCAAAGGGCTATTAAGTAGGCCCCTTATAGGATGCTTGAGTGAGTCAAACAGACTTTGAAAGAGGAAATCATGGATATTTTGGAGCTGGGGGTAATTTATTTATTTATTTACATTTGTTAACCGGATAGTGCCAGACTGGGCCAGAAGCCTGTTTTCAGCAGACACCCAGGGAGAAAAGCTCCAGCAAATTTAACAATCACTATAAAACAATTAATATAAAAACAAGATGTTACAAAATGAGTAAAAATAAAATTGCAATTTACAAAGTTGTAGTTAACCAAGTGGCTATAGGATCTAAGTAGTTGTAAACAATCATGTAATAGAACATATTTCAGAGTTTTTAGTAATTAAACAAGTAGTGGAGCATAATGCAGAGTTATTAGTAACTTGAATTAGCAAAGTATAACAGAAAGTAGGACAATACACAATGTATAGGAAGTAGCTGCATAAGGAGCAGGAGTGAGGCGAGAAATATAGGGAGATGCAAAGGAAATGTGGAGGAAATATGGGAAAGGAATCCAGGAGTCCAGCAGTCCTTGGGCTTCCCCAGTAGTATTGGTATCAAAGAAAGATGGTAGTGTAAGATTCTGCATAGGCTACAGAAATTTAAACAGTTATTTAGATGAGTACCCCATTCCTAGAACAGATAAAGCTTTAGAACAGCTGGGTAGGGGTAAGTATCGGATGAGTACTGATCTGACCAACAGATACTGGCAGGTTCCCTTGACACCCATTGCTAGAGAGAGATCAGCTTTTGTAACACATTTTAGATTATATGAGTTTGCAAGGATGGCCTTTGGGATGAAGAATGCCCCAGCAACCTTCCCCAGCACCTCCCATAAAAATTGCACTTTATTCAGCTGCTTTTGCTGTATTTGTGTTTCTTCCTACTTTATGACTTTATTTTGCTTTTGCCCCTTGTTTTGAAAAGTGTTCAGTTACATTTATTCTGCTGCATTTATTACTGCTTGTTAGTAGCCTGATTAAATTGTAACTTTTATTCTAAGCCTTTTGGTCTAAGCACTTGAGTTTCAGGCCCATTGTTTTACATTAGGAAGTGTTTGTGGTCTACACTCTTGTGGCAGGAGAGGTAGCTTACACCCTTCTAAGTTGGGAATTGCTGGTTGAAGAATTAGTGTGCCTGTTATTCTAAAAGTGTCTTATTTCTGGTTTAAGCACTTGGGCTTCATGCCAGTTATTTTACATTAAGAAGGTTTGTGGTCTACACTCACGTCGGAGGAGAGGGTATCTTCTGCCCTTCTGAGCTGGGAATTACTGGTTGAAGACTTATTGTGCATACTTATTTGAACTGTTTGTTTTCTGAAATCGGTGCACTTTGTTTGCTGTAGCATAGATTAGATTCAGACCTGATGAATCTAGTTCTGTTTGTATACTTTGAGCACTAAACCAGGCCATCTTTTGTTGGAGAGTGTTCCCTGCACCCTAGTGGCAGGAGTGTGAGTTAGAACTCGTCTGATTGAAGTTTGTTGGAACAGGGATCAGTTTTGAGCCTTTTTATTGGTTAATTTGTTTAAATCAGTTTGCTGTCATTTGCTACATAAGCAAATCCAAGCCATCTGCTGATCTCTGTAAAACTTAAGTAGAATTTTTTACTGCATATTTCACTTTTGAACTGCATTTTTTACCATATCACTGCTTATTTGAACTGTTTTTTCTCGTCTAAATTTATTGCACTATGTTTGCTGTAGCATAGACTAGACTGAGACCTGCTGAATCTAGTTCTGTTTTTATAACTTGAGCACTAAACCAGGCCATCATTTGTTGGAGACATTCCCCTGCACCCTAGTGGTGGGAGTGTGCAGTTAGAGCACATCTGATTGAAGGTTGATGGAACAGGGGTCAGTATTGAGCTTTTCTATTGGTTAATTTGTTTAAATCAGCCTGTGCTCATTTGCTGCATAGCACCAGATTTCTGCATTGCACACTGCCATGTAGCATTGGGCACAGTTGGTGGTTTTAAACTTAAACACTTTTGCCTACAAATTTTCCCTTAGTACTCTTCTGGTGCTCCATCGCTGAGTTCTCATGATTGTACCTCACTGACAGGTGAAACATTCAGCAAGGCTCCTGAGATACCAACACAGACCCTACCCACTATCCCTTCACATTTTTTGTTCATTTCTTCTATCTTCTACTTCAGCTGTTCCTTCCTTTTCTCTCCCTGTTTTCTGACTACATCAACTTACCTAGCATTATGGACAGACAATGTTCTACTGTTTCTCCAGCCAGCCTGGTTGACATGGCCATCCTGAGGCAATGTAGCAGTTGCCTCATGTACACTGACAATCCACTTCTACTAGTCCACACAAATTCATTATGTGAGAGATGTATCAATATCAAGAACCTAGAAACCAGAATCTTGCTCACCAGTCAGTCCGTCTGATACTAAGCAGGTTGTCAGCATGCACACCTCACCTCTTGCACCTACCAAACCAATAACACATAAACCTACATATGTGGAGGTCATTACAAGAAGCTTTCTTAAACATCAGAGACCTCCCAAGCACAAACACAAGCACACTTCAAATACTACATCCTCTGCAGAACATAGTAAACATAATTTATCACACACCAGTGTCTCACTAGTCAAGCCTCTAAGACATAACACAAAATAAGCATCTTAGTTATAGGCGACTCAGTTGTGAGACACATAGATGTCCCTCTCACCAGGTTAGATAAGGAAAAGGTCACGGTCAGCTGTCTGTCAAGTGGCAGGATCCACCACATCACACATGCACTTAAGTCTCTCAACAACAGGCACTGTTATGACTCTGTCATAGTCCATGTTAGGGTGAATGACTTGAGACGTACCTCACTGGACTATATCAAAAGAGACATGACTGAGCTCTCAGATAATCTGTCTCAGGCAGGTATATCCTTAGCCTTAAGCAGAATTTTACCTTCACCTAGGATGATACCTCAATACAAACAAAAAATGATTGACTTCAACAATTGGCTTAGTTTCTGGTGCCATTAAAAGGGGATTCCAGTATCTGTCAGCCTGGGATGACATGGTCGACAGACTTCGATGCTTTGCCAGAGATGGTCTTCATCTGTCAACCTGGGAATGGTTACTGGCTAAGGCTCTTGCAATCCCCATAGTGTCTTTTTTAGGCAATGTCACAAAAACAAAATTTCCGACATAAAAATACCCCCTAAAAGCAACCTCAAGTTTATGCTGCTAAATGCTAAGAGTATAAACCAGAAACTGCACTTACTGGAAGCAGTTCTCTCCCTGGACAATGCTGACATTTGTGCAGTCACTGAGACCTGGTTTAAGGCTGTGGAGAGCAGCCCAGTTATGCCAGGTTACATTTCCTTCCACACATTCAGACCACAAACTAAAGGCATGAGAACTAAAAGGAGGTGGTGTATCAATATTTATTAAAGATAAATACACCTCTGGACTGGTTAAACAGCATGATTCCCTTGAATTACTTCAGGTGCAATTGACTGTAGGTAAGAACCCTGTTCAGGTCATTGCCAGTTATAGAACCCCCTCCATCCACTCAGACTACTTGGATCTACTTGAGTCAATCAAGATACAACCAGCCCTGTTTTCGGGTGTCTTTAATTACCTGTCCCTAGACTAGGTAAATTATATGTGTTCTAACTCACCTGCCCAAAGGTTCCTGGATTTCATTAACTCCAATGCTCTGGACTAGCTGGTTGACACACCCACAAGGGGGTCAAATATCCTTGACCTGGTCCTCACCAACATCGGAGACCGCTGCACTCCCACCCCCCAGTGTGTGGCCATCCCTGATGAGATCTGATCACAAATCAGTCTTGCTAGAAGTAACTATAACACAAGACCACCCCCCCTTAGCAAATGACTAGACTAAAAAACTTCTCCATGGCCAATTACAACCCCTTATGTGATGGCATAAATAGCTTTATAGCCCCTTCCCCCATTGATGGAACAGACGTCTATTCTGAGATATACATCAGTGCTTTATACGAGCAGCTATACAATTGTATTGATTCTGCCATACCTGATAGAACCAAAGCAAGATCTTCAAGAAAAAAAACAAACCTGCCTACTGGACAACTGCCATTAACAGGCTATACAACAGGAGAAATAAACTGCTGTCTAAGAGCAGAGAGGAACAGTCTCAAAACTGGAAACACTCCCTTCTCAACTTAAACAAGCAAATATGACTCCTAGTGAAGTCATCCAAAGCTAACTATGAATCCAAATTGGCTTCCCTAACTAAAGATAACTACAAGGCATTCTTTAGTTACATCTGTAACTTCAAAGGTAAGGCACAGATTTGTGCTGAACTTGTAGTTAATGGTACTAAATATGTTGAACCTGTGGGTATAGCAAACCTGCTGGTTGACGGGTTCAGTGAAAACTTCACTCCCCCGTCCCTATCACATATACCCTAAAGCATCCCAAACACCTGTCCCCCACCTAGTATCTCCAAGAAGAAGGTCTTAAATGCCCTCTCCAAGGCCAAAAACAGAGCCTCTGTGGGACCAGACAACATCCCGGGCTGTGTTCTATATGGGTTAAAACAGGAATTAGCATCACGATTGAGAATGCTTTTCAATCACAATCTAAGCACTGGCTTTGTCTAGTGGAATGGAAAACTACTGCCATCCCTTTGCACAAAAGGGGTGCATCCACAGATCTTGGGAACTATACACTCATTAACCTGACCAGCCTAATCATCATGGACCTTATTAACAAAGATATAGGAAATCTCCAAATGCTCAAACCCACCCAGTTTGGCTTTGTCAATGGGACATCGTGCCTGTTAAACTTGGTGGACTTCTTCGAGACAGTCACCAAAGCCCTAGATGAGGGCAAATCTGTGCATATGGCTTACCTAGACTTAGCCAAGGCCTTTGATACAATTCTTCACTCAGGCATTATTGATAAACTCACCCAGCTGAGTATCAACCCATATATTGTCAAGTGGGTTGCAAACTGGCTCACTGATAGAACTCATATGGTAAAAATAGGGGACTCCACCTCCTCCAGGAGACCCATAACCAATGGTGTACCACAGGGATCAATTCTGGGACCCGTACTGTTCAGAATCTACTTCTCTGAAGTACAGGCTAAAATTAAATGACTGTGGCTGACAAAGTTTGCTGATGACTGCAAATTGGGAGTGATCATTGAATCCTCTAGCGATGTCAACATCCTGCAAGAAGGTCTTACACAGACTAATGACTGGTGCCAAAGTCGTGGTGTTAAACTTAATGCAAACAAATGCATTATCATCCCCTTTGGCAAGGGTGATGTTCCTGCAACCTAACACATCAATAGCAATACCCGAAGCACACAGTCAGTGGTGAGAGGTCTGGGCACACAGGTTGACAGCAACCGTAACTTCGATCACCATGTCTCCACAGTGGTAAGAAGGGCATTTTATGTTGCTCATCTCATAAGGAAGGGTATTGCTTCCAGAAAAAAAGAGGTTACAATCCCCATGTACTCTTCTCTCATCAAGCCAGTAATAGAGTACAGTCCTCCCTTTGGTATGTTCCTCTCCAAATACCTGCAGCAATTGGGGAGACTGCAAAGGTTCCTTATGATGAAAATTCAGTCTTCAAGATCTGTCTTATGTGGACAGACTGAAATCATTCTCACTTTACTCTGTCTCATATAGACTGCTCAGAGGCAACCTGTACCTTGCATATAGAGAAATCTCTGACCCAACTTTGAAGGAAATGCTGCACATTCACAAGTCAAATGGCACACAGGTCACTCACTCAAAGGACCTTAACATGGTATGTGACATCAACAGAACTTGCAGGAGAGACATATTTGTCTCACAGAAGTTGCCCCACCTTTGGAACAAGCTTCCTATGCATGTTAAACAAAGCCACTCATTGCCCCTATTTAAATACAGTTTGGACAATTGAATGGGTAAACAGCAATTCACCCCAGGAATTCCACCTGTGTCCCTCTTGGACAGAGGTAATAGATGCTGATTTTAGTGTCTGCTTGAACCAGACTCCCTTGGGAATACTGGTTGAACTTGGCTAGGTTGTAAGGGCCCTGGAGCCATTAGCCTAGTAACCTCTGATGATCCTATGATATCTTAGTAGGAGCAGGAAACTATGCTCTCCCTTATTTAGACGATATTGCCATTTACAGTCACTCCTGGCAAGAGCACCTTCAACATGTCAGGGAGGTCTTAGTTAGTAAAAAAGAGTAGGATTGACCATTAAGCCTAGTAAGTGACAGGTGGGTATGGCAGAGATCTCTTACCTAGAACAAATTGTAGGGAGTGGCAAGACTGGACCAGAACCTGCGAAAGTGGAGGTTATTCAGGTGTGACCTGTCTCTGTTACCAAAAATCAGGTGAGAGTATTCCTAGGGACAGCAGCATACAATAGGAAATCTGTGCCCAACTATAGAATAATAGCTGCACCCCTTACTGACCTAACAAGGAAAAACAAGCCTGATAATGCAGAGTGGGCTACATATTGTAAGCAGAAATTCCAGAAGCTTAAAGGGGATTTAGGAGGACCCTCTGTGTTAGCCATTCCAGATTACAGCAAGGAGAGTGCAAATGGATTCTCAAGACAGTGTATAGGTTGATGTATCCTCAGAGAGCCCCATTTTTCTCAAGATATTAGATGTTGTTATCTGTGCTAGCATGACTGGCTGAAGTTTTGTAAATAATTGTAAATTATTGTAAATTATCCTGTGTTACACATGCCATCATGACTAGCTATAATTTTGTAAATAAGTTTATGCCTGTTGGTTATCACTCCGATTTATGCAAGATGTTTGAATATCAAACAGTGTTCTTCTGGTTGACCAACTGTACATGTTTTTTTAAAGAGAATTATGAATGTATGTTATACCAGAGTCAGCTGACCTAGATGTGATGTCATTGTCTGCCAGAGCTGGGAGAATAAAATCTTCACTGCAGCTGTTTGTTTACTTTTCAAAGTCTGATATGAAAGAGTAGAATTCTTATAGCAGCTTCCTGTAACTTTTAAAAATCTGCTATAAAAGCAGATTCTGTGTCGGGTAATGGGCAGTAGTTCATTTATTCAGTTGTTTTCCAGAGCTGTTCAGCTGTAGTAGTCCAGTTGTTTCTAGATCAGTTGTTCCAGTCATTGAGGACAGACAACAGCCTGGAGTGTGGACATAATTCATCATATTGCCTTGCAGAAGTAAGAGTATAATCTTGCCTTGCCAAGTTATTTAGATTAGATAGGCACAGTTAATCTTCAGATAGTCAAGGAACTACAGCTGGTTAGTTAGAGATTTTCTAAAATCACTGTGAAATTTATCCTAAAGTGTTGTTTTCATATTTCCTGTGTGTGAAACTCTGTTGTTTATTGAAATTAGTTATTCAGTATTTACATGTTTTAAATCATTTTATTTATTATTAAATATTTTACTACGTTTTATTGTGGCTGGTTATTTAGTGAATGCGTTTAATAACTTGAGAATGTTTATGCTTATTGTGATAACACCAGGGCCACTCTGAAAAGCCTTACTGCTTGGGTTAAATGCTACCATCATCATCATCATCAGCATCATCATCCCCTTTTTCACATTTTACATGGGGTCAGGATATCATATTAACTATCGCCAACTCTCTCGATTCAGTGCCACTCTCCTGCCTTCTTCAACACTCATGCCTGACTGTTGCAGATCTTCTTTCACACAATCCATCCACCTCTTTGCTGGACACCCTCGCTTCCTCTTACCTTCTTCCTGTCTGTCCCAAATCTCTCTCACCAGATTGTCTTCTGCTTTTCTACACATGTGCCCATACCATCGTAATCTGTTTTCTTTGATCTTTTCTGCAATTGGAGCTACTTTGGCTTCTGCTTTTATGTCCTCTGATCACAAATCAGTCTTGTTAGAAGTAACTGTAACAGAAGACCCCCCCTTAGCAAATGACTAGACTAAAAAACTTCTCCATGGCCAATTACAACCCCTTATGTGATGGCATAAATAGCTTTGTAGCCCCTTCCCCCATTGATGGAACAGACATCTATTCTGAGATATACATCAGTGCTTTATACGAGCGGCTGTACAATTGTATTGATTCTGCCATACCTGATAGAACCAAAGCAAGATCTTCAAGAAAAAACAAACCTGCCTACCGGACAACTGCCATTAACAGGCTATACAACAGGAGAAAGAAACTGCTGTCTAAGAGCAGAGAGGAACAGTCTCAAAACTGGAAACACTCCCTTCTCAACTTAAACAAGCAAATATGACTCCTAGTTAAGTCATTCAAAGCTAACTATGAATCCAAATTAGCTTCCCTAACTAAAGATAACCACAAGGCATTCTTTAGTTACATCTGTAACTTCAAAGGTAAGGCACAGATTTGTGCTGAACTTGTAGTTAATGGTACTAAATATATTGAACCTGTGGGTATAGCAAACCTGCTGGTTGACGGGTTCAGTGAAAACTTCACTCCCCTGTCCCTACCACATATACCCTAAAGCATCCCAAAAACCTGTCCCCCACCTAGTATCTCCAAGAAGCAGGTCTTAAATGCCCTCTCCAAGGCCAAAAACAGAGCCTCTGTGGGACCAGACAACATCCAGGGCTGTGTTCTATATGGGTTAAAACAGGAATTAGCATCACCATTGAGAATGCTTTTCAATCACAATCTAAGCACTGGCTTTGTCCAGTGGAATGGAAAACTAGTGTCATCCCTTTGCACAAAGGGGGTGCATCAACAGACCTCGGGAACTATACACTCATTAACCTGACCAGCCTTATCTGCAAGGCCATGGAATGAATCATCATGGACCTTATTAACAAAGATATAGGAAATCTCCAAATGCTCAAACCCACCCAGTTTGGCTTTGTCAATGGGACATCGTGCCTGTTAAACTTGTTGGACTTCTTCGAGACAGTCACTAAAGCCCTATACGAGGGCAAATCTGTGCATACGGCCTACCTAGACTTAGCCAAGGCCTTTGATACAATTCCCCACTCAGGCATTATTGATAAACTCACCCAGCTGAGTATCAACCCATATATTGTCAAGTGGGTTGCAAACTGGCTCACTGATAGAACTCATATGGTAAAAATAGGGGACTCCACCTCCTCCAGGAGACCCATAACCAATGGTGTACCACAGGGATAAGTTCTGGGACCCGTACTGTTCAGAATCTACTTCTCTGAAGTACAGGCTAAAATTAAATGACTGTGGCTGACAAAGTTTGCTGATGACTGCAAATTGGGAGTGATCATTGAATCCTCTAGCGATGTCAACATCCTGCAAGAAGGTCTTACACAGACTAATGACTGGTGCCAAAGTCATGGTGTTAAACTTAATGCAAAAATGCATTATCATCCCCTTTGGCAAGGGTGATGTTCCTGCAACCTAACACATCAATAGCAATACCCTAAGCACACAGTCAGTGGTGAGAGGTCTGGGCACACAGGTTGACAGCAACCGTAACTTCAATCACCATGTCTCCACAGTGGTAAGAAGGGCATTTTATATTGCTCATCTCATAAGGAAGGGTATTGCTTCCAGAAAAAAAAGAGGTTATAATCCCCATGTACTCTTCTCTCATCAAGCAAGTAATAGAGTACAATCCTCCCTTTGGTATGTTCCTCTCCAAATACCTGCAGCAATTGGAGAGTCCACAAAGGTTCCTTATGATGAAAATTCAGTCTTCAAGATCTGTCTTATGTGGACAGACTGAAATCATTCTCACTTTACTCTGTCTCATACAGACTGCTCAGAGGCAACCTGTACCTTGCATATAGAGCAATCTCTGACCCAGCTTTGAAGGAAATGCTGCACATTCACAAGTCAAATGGCACACAGGTCACTCACTCAAAGGACCTTAACGTGGTATGTGACATCAACAGAACTTGCAGGAGAGACAGATTTGTCTCACAGAGGTTGCCCACCTTTGGAACAAGCTTCCTATGCATGTTAAACAAAGCCACTCATTGCCCCTATTTAAGTACAGTTTGGACAATTGAATGGGTAAACAGCAATTCACCCCAGGAATTCCACCTGTGTCCCTCTTGGACAGCGGTAATAGATGCTGATTTTAGTGTCTGCTTGAACCAGACACCCTTGGGAATACTGGTTGAACTTGGCTAGGCTTGTAACGGCCCTGGAGCCATTAGCCTAGTAACCTCTGATGATCCTATGATATCTTAGTAGGAGCAGGAAACTAAGCTCTCCCTTATTTAGACGATATTGCCATTTACAGTCACTCCTGGCAAGAGCACCTTCAACATGTCAGGGAGGTCTTAGTTAAAAAGAGCAGGATTGACCATTAAGCCTAGTAAGTGTCAGGTGGGTATGGCAGAGATCTCGCACCTAGAACAAATTGTAGGGAGTGGCAAGACTGGACCAGAACCTGCCAAAGTGGAGGTTATTCAGGTGTGACCTGTCTCTGTTACCAAAAAGCAGGTGAGAGTATTCCTAGGGACAGCAGCATACTATAGGAAATCTGTGCCCAACTATAGTACAATAGCTGCACCCCTTACTGACCTAACAAGGAAAAACAAGCCTGATAATGCAGAGTGGGCTACATATTGTGAGCAGACATTCCAGACGCTTAAAGGGGATTTAGGAGGACCCTCTGTGTTAGCCATTCCAGATTACAGCAAGGAGAGTGCAAATGGATTCTCAAGACAGTGTATAGGTTGATGTATCCTCAGAGAGCCCCATTTTTCTCAAGATATTAGATGTTGTTATCTGTGCTAGCATGACTGGCTGAAGTTTTGTAAATAATTGTAAATTATTGTAAATTATCCTGTATTACACATGCCATCATGACTAGCTATAATTTTGTAAATAAGTTTATGCCTGTTGGTTATCACTCTGATTTATGCAAGATGTTTGAATATCAAACATTGTTCTTCTGGTTGATCAACTGTACATGTTTTTTTAAAGAGAATTATGAATGTATGTTATACCAGAGTCAGCTGACCTAGATGTGATATCATTGTCTGCCAGAGCTGGGAGAATAAAATCTTCACTGCAGCTGTTTGTTTACTTTTCAAAATCTGATATGAGAGAGTAGAATTCTTATAGCAGCTTCCTGTTACTTTTAAAAATCTGCTATAAAAGCAGGTTCTGTGTCGGGTAATGGGCAGTAGTTCATTTATTCAGTTGTTTTCCAGAGCTGTTCAGCTGTAGTAGTCCAGTTCTTTCTAGAGCAGTTGTTCCAGTTGCTGAGGACAGACAATAGCCTGGTGTGTGGGCATAATTCATCATCTTGCCTTGCAGAAGTAAGAGTATAATCTTGCCTTGCCAAGTTATTTAGATTAGATAGGCACAGTTAATCTTCAGATAGTCAAGGAACTACAGCTGGTTAGTTAGAGATTTTCTAAAATCACTGTGAAATTTATCATAAAGTGTTGTTTTCATATTTCCTGTGTGTGAAACTCTGTTGTTTATTTGAATTAGTTATTCAGTATTTACATGTTTTAAATCATTTTATTTATTATTAAATATTTTACTACCTTTTATTGTGGCTGGTTATTTAGTGAATGCTTTTAATAACTTGAGAGTGTTTATGCTTATTGTGATAACACTAGGGCCACTCTGAAAAGCCTTACTGCTTGGGTTACATGCTACCATTAATATCAATATCTATTTTACCCAATATAATTGAATGAACCTTTTGAAGGGTATTGTGGTATTTGACTGGTGGCAGCCATTACCTTGTAATTTGAGAAAGAGGACATAGCAGGTAAATCTGTGCAACTGTTTCCCAACAGTGTGTGTATGTGTGAATATCAGATATTTAAGAGTGAGTGTGTCAGATACCTAGAACTGGGACACAGTGCTCTGCAGTGGTTGGTGTGGAGACTCATTTAGGGACCTGAAGTGAAGCATATAGCCCATCCCAGGTTTGGAGCCATTTCCCATTTAACTCTTATGGGAAATTGTATATTTCTATCCTTGCTTTTAGTGACACTCCCTTACCAGAGACAGTGGTGAGGACTGAGACTCTTTAGTTACTGCCCAGGGGTAAAGAGTGTTCGTCATAGACCAGGGTTAAATAGCATTTACAATATATGCAGTTCTTAAAAAAGAAAACAGAAGAATAATTTTAAGGGATTGAGATAATAAATATTAAGTCATGTGTGACGATGGTACATTTATAAGGTAGGTCTTCTCTGGTTATTCTGTGTTTTGTAAAACAGATATATTTTACATCTTCAAATAGTATTATTTTGAGTTGTTAACAGAATTCAGAGTAATGACGTGCTGCCTTGAGTTTGGAATGGCAGTGATTGCCTGAGGAGAGAGACATGAAAAAAAATGTCTGTGCAGTGGAATTTGTTGTGAGGGATGTTGTAATTAGGAACAATTGGGTGTAAGGGATGTGTGGTTGTAGTGGGAGAGCCTTAGCATGAGATGACAAGAAAAAGAGAGGCAGGAGTTTAAGTTAATGAGTTTAAACTTTAATAACCCAAATTACAGCATAGGCCTTTGGTTGATTGATAGGCACTTTGCGTTGGACAGTATGGAGTAATAGTGCTCTCTCTCTCTTCAGTAGAAGGGTAACAAAACTGTATGCATTACGTGTGCAGAATTGTAGAGAAGTTTTATTTTTCTTTGCCACAGTTTAATATTACGTGATTGTAATATTCTGTCTAGAAGTATGTTTTTCCCAAGTATATTTTACATTCTGAAGACAGAAAAATCTGATATTTTCTTTTTCCAGCATAGGAGTTTATTTGTTTTTGTTTTTATAAGTTCAGTGAGAAGACAGAGATTTGAATATTGGTTTAGTCATTTTCTCAGCTATCAGAAGTGTCTGTTTCTATGGGATTCCTGATTATTGTAAGGTATGTTTTAGTTGAGATACTGGGGATAGGTTTTGCTGTGTGCCAAATATTATATCTGTTGTTTTTTGGTGTTTAGAAAGACCTTATTGTCTAGCAACCTGTTTGAGGGAAGTCTCAGTTATTTTCTATATTTTTATTAAGCTTGGAAGGGCTTGATCAGTAAATCACCATATCATCTGCAAATAAGTCCTGTTTGTAACAAGGGTAAGTCTGCTTGCACTGTATAGATAAAGAGAGAGAGAATAATACTAGAAACAAAATGGAATTTTAAAGATACCCTTTGTTTTGGCAAGTGTTGAAAAAATAAGTGAGCCTATTTCACTCTTAAGTACCTGTCTGAGGTAACATTTTGAAACCAGCCCAAGGCTTTGGTGTTTATCCTTTCGCATATAAGTGAGTCCAGTAGAAATGTGGATTCTTCTAACTCAAATGACTTAGTCAGGTAAATTAAATACTCTGTTAATTGGCCTTTAATATGTTTGGTAAGATATCATCAGTTACGTTATAGAATGTGATCATAGTTCTTGTGTGTCACCAAAATCCATTGTTGATACCTAGAAAGTAATGGTGCATTTGGCCAATTTGAAATATAATATTTTTATATTTTACCTAAAAGCAACATTGTCATAGCTGAAGAGAAGTATCTGGATCAGAGTCTCTGTAGAGGCTTCTGCACAGCATAGTGCCGCTGTTGACATAGACAGACAACACAGACTAATGGTTGAAGTTACTATATATGCTGATACATCTAAAGCCTTTGCCACTATCATCCTTTCTCCCTAAACCACTCAATTTCATCTCTCCTTACTTTACCACTTTCTACTTTTTTCCTTACAACACCCCCTTTATTTTTATCACACTGCTTTTCTCGCTCAGTATCTCCTGGCTCACTACCTTGATCCCCCCCTTCTTTTACCACTTTTCATGCAACATCCCTTGTGTATCACTGTATACCTAGCACAAGCCATATACTGACATCCTACATCCTCTATTCATGACATACATATTCTTCCTCCACTTTCCTCAACCTTCCTCTCACTCAGCTTATCTATTAATTGTCTAGTTCAACCTCTGCTGCATCAAAGGCACGATCCAACCACTTTCTCTGCTGACACCATTAGCTGTTTCCTTGGTATTGCGCCTCAAGCTTGTCTTCTTAACTTGTCCCACCTGCACACTTCTGTATAACTGTCACTTTAACCAACACATTGCCTAAATACTTTTTTCATCAAACCTCAGTTTTTCAAAGAATGCTCTCACAAATTAATTTCTACTTTTTTCTTCCACTTTCTCTGTTTTCATTGTTGTACTCGTGTACTAGATTTTATTCATGATCCACACAAATTTTATGTTTTGCTTTACATCAATCAATGCAGTTTTTTGTCCACACATTTTTTTTCTGTTAATTTACATCAGTCAATGCAGTCTTTTGTAAAACTCTGTTTACATTTAATTATGTGTTCTATTTGCATTTTTTCTGTTAAATGGCTTAAAGTAATTGTAGTCATTTGCTTTTTGAACCTTTTGCTCATGTATTATACTTGGAACTTTTCTCCCTGGGCCTCTGCTGAAAAGGGGCAACTTATGCCCAAGCAGGCCCTTACAGTAAATAAATGCTAATAGGCAAATAAATAATTTATTAATAAAATAAATAATTAATGTCTAACTAAGATGTCCAGTGCATGGCAACATATAAATCACATTCAGGCACCAGATGCTGATCATTGGTTACGTTCAGGAAGTGAAAAGCTTGGCAGGGGTAAAATGTGCATGTCAACACATAAATAACATTTAGATATTGATCCAAGATAATTCTGTGTACTACTACAGGAACTGTAGTGACTGTCAAACCAGGAACAAATTCTGTAAGTATGTATTATCAATCAACTGTATAATACATGATGAGTGCTGTTCTACCACTGTTGGCAGAAGGCTATTTACTCACCACCTTTTCATAATTAAGTGCTGATGGGCACGCATGAAAGGATTGTCCTAGCAATGCACAATATTGTCTGTGTTACAGTACTTGCCTTCATCCAATCACTGTTGTCTATGTCAGTGGCAGAAAGATGCTGTCCAGAAGGTTATACAGAGATTACACTGCAATGATGTCTGAGTGCAGTCATAGCAATGTCTGACTTTCAGATCTGGGAGTGATGCATGCCCACTGGCAGCTCCTTGTCATGTCTTTCCCAGCATTAGCCAGTTGTGACACACAGCTGCACATCTTTCTGAGACAACACAGACATTTACAAGTAGTGCAGTAATAATTAGTAGCACCTATGGTATGGTACTCTGCACTATGGATTGCACAAGGTAGCAGTACTGCACAGTTAGTGTCACATATATAGTTCTCTGTGCACATGAGAAAGTCCTCAAGTTTGTCTGAGTATTAGCCCTTATGTGTCGATCAAGCCATCATGACTAGCTGTCTGCATTGTCAGTAGTGCAGCAGTTGCCAGTGTCCAGGGATATCAATGCAGTGTTCACTGGCATCATATAAGCTTCAGACATCCTCATTGACAGTATCTATGAAAGTCGGCATGTGTCAGATTGCCAGGAGTGCAGTTCTGTGTTACGTTGTGCAAATTTAGAAGAGCTTGGTCAGTCAGTCAGTTGACATTATTTGAACAATTAATCCTAACTAGTGCACATTATTATGTTTGACATGCAGTAATATATTAATATAAAGGATGATGAGTGGATCGGCGATCCCAACCGACTTATTATGTGCTCGCGACATGGATGCCAAAAAATTCACCTCGCGAATGAAGCTCAAGAGGTGAATCTTAGCATCCATGTCAAGAACACATAATAGTAGGGTAGGATTGATGACTCAGTATAACTCTTTGCAGTACATGGAACATTTTATGCTCCACGTTCCTCTAGTTACAAAAAAAAAAAAAAAAACGCTAAGTGTTTTACCGCTTTGAAAGCCATAAAACACTCAGTGATCACTGTCAAAAAGACAGTGTAATGCAGTCCCTTTTGTTTACACTTACCTTCCATGTCTCCCAACTGTCCAGATTTTTGTCTCGTATGTTTGGTCTCTACCTCATAAATTCTGTGTTTTTTGGACAAATTGCTGAGGACTGAATTAATAAAACTAAACACATACATTTAAGTTTCAGACCGTATTCTTCAGAAAATGCAGAGAACACGCATCCTGTTATTTTAGCAACTTCCTAAGTTTATAATAGAAAGTCATGGACATATTATGGATGGACAGCAGGCAGAAAGAAATCTTTTATTCTGCTCCCATCATTTCCTGGTCAGTACTGGCAGATGTTACTGCCTAGCCCAAGAACAGTGCTTAACAATGTAAACAGGGGTGCTTATTGTCAGTAAGCTGAGATTCTAAAGAATAGGATCCTGACATGAGCTTCTTAATGGACTAAATAAAGTCCCAAAATTAAATTAAAGGTCTCACATTTTAATATTCATCAAAACTGTGACATTAGCAGACAAGTTGAGATTCCAAAGTAACACAAGACTGAACTGAAACATTAAAATACTAAAGCAAATCTTAGTGCTCAAATCAGCATACTTCAACAATAGCAAGTACTGTCACATTAAAGCCTTAGAAAACAGTTCACCATATCAAGATGGATTTATTTAAGTGCTTATGTTTGCTAATGGGGGTAATGGACTGATCCAGTGCAGATTCATTAAAGTCACAGCCTGGGAATTACAGCAGAATATAGAAAGAGTAGTTAAATAGCACAGCTACTGTGAAAACAAGGAAAGTATAAAGCTTGCAATACACAGCATAATAACCCAGGGAATGATAATGCATACTACAAGGATATAGAAGGAGATATGCACAGTGTCAGTTCATTTACAATGCAGGAAAAGTATCAGCCTCATTTAAGGTTACTTCTGTTGCATACTGAGTATATACAATGCTTAGTTAGTTATTAGAGGTTAACAAGATACTTCTGGAGAATTAAGAAGGTTATAGAAATGAATAACATAATTTAGGCAGTGTACTGTTTAGCATTTAGAAAGGAGGGGTGAAGCTCTAGTAATGATCTTCAAATTTTCATCCAGATTTCCAGTTGTGTAAATATTGTGCAGACTGAACGTACATGCTAATAAATCTGTTCTCATGCAATTTATGTCCATGTCATTATTTCATGAGTGTGTTACATACAGTACAAACTGATGTTACTGATGATTACTAATGTCATTCAGAGTTGTACATTTACACATTGAAAAGAAGTGGCCACATGAACTGTTTTCCTGAAACATAATGCACAGGCAAATGATGCACAACAGACAACATTCAAAGTGTAGGAAACACTATAGCATTCCTAGTTTCAAATCATATTTGAAAATTATTGAACATGCACATTACAAAGTCAGCGACAGTGAAGATGGACAGAACCAATCTTCCCTAATAAATTTAATTATAAAACAAATTGAAACATAATGGCACAGATTCTTGTATCAGAATCATGGTTTCACAAATTATTCGCGCACTTAAGTAGCATGAGAAATGTTTGGTGCTTCCAGTTTAATTCCATCCAAGTACACATTCTTCTTTTATAAACATCCTTTTGGCAGTTTGTAAGGCCAGAGTACAAGACGTTCAAAGTGTCTCTGCTGTTTGTAGTATGCAGACCAAAATGGAATATCATAGAGACTAGACATAATACAAAAATTAGCTGCATTCATTCGCTAGCTTACTTCAAGTACTGTTTCAGAGCTACAACAAATTATTGAAATTAGCCTCATTATTACAGAAAATGCAGTCAGTCCAAAACACTAGTCAGACTGGGTAGTGCAATGACTGTGTTTGAATCTGCGAATGGTATTTTGCTTTAATTTTAAAATCTTGAGGAATGTATTGTTATTATTATTATTATTATTGTTATTATTATTTTGGTAATATTTCTATAGAAGATATTATTATCACAGTATTAATGTATTTAGCTTCTACAGGTCACAGCCTGAAATACTGTCCGTTCTGACATAAAGCTTGCATGAAGCCTTCTCAGTAATAATATTAACATCAGCAATAGCACACCAACAGCTGCTGAGAGTGTGGTTTTGAATGTCATTTTGCATCTCATTTTCTGTCTCAATACACATCTCCCCCACCCCCCCACCTTTCTGTGTCTGCTTCTTTTCTCTCGCTAACAAGGAAGTTAGAGGTTAAATATTAATAAAACGTGTTTAATTCTGAAAGAAAATGAAGCAGCTACAGCAATAATGTAATATCTGCATGCAACATTTTCTGCATCCTTTCTCAACTCCTCAGCATTATTGCCACATTTCCTTATTCTCACTTTCAAATATTAATTTCTGCTGTCTCTCACTGCTGTAAGTAGAAGCATATAAGTGAAAAAAAGCAACACTGAGAACTACTTAAGGAATATCTACCATACTTTCTCTAATTTTCTTGAAACTCACAACAGTACTATGGTATAGGAGCAGAACCTCATGGTTTCAACAGACCTGTCAAGTCGAGAAAAGTTGTCATTCAGTAGAAGTGCAGAATTTTACTAAGTAGATATCGTAGCTTTCACTAGTTAGTGATCTATAGGAAGTCAATTTCTTTAACAATTAAAGCCATGCATGTGAATGTATTACTGCCTTTCACATTTTATACATATATTAGCAAAACTCCAAGGACACTGGAAAGTCAAAGGACCCTAATAAATGTCTATGAATTTTATATTATTCCACATATTTTTTGCATATGGCTAAGGGTTATCTACGAGCTACAATGAAGTTGGCCTGTTAATGGCACTGTATACTAGAGGCATTTAAGCAAACACATTTAAAAGTGATCCAAAAATGGGCATCATCACTTCTTTTGCAGGTGCTTAAATTTCCTGTATGAATAAATGATTTCATATCCAGTATGCTCTTAATATTAATCCAATGAAAAAGAAAAGTAATAAAAATATAATTTTTCCATGCACATCACTGATGTCTGTGCCTTTCTTAACATGACTTCAACATGTTTTTACTTCCTTTCATCCTTCCTTCATTTCCTTCTGTTAAAATGCTGCTGAGCACCTTAGTTTATAGTAAAAAAACAGTGTTCTTTCTTTCTTTCTTTCTTTCTTTCTTTCTTTCATCTACCTATATTTGTTTTGTTGTTAACAGTAATTACGTTCTACATATTTCCTTGGTTATTTGCTACAGCCATTCAGTAAATCACTGCATGAAAAGTAACATTGAAGAGCGCTCGGATCATGTGGCCCAGGCAGGTATGACCCTAGCCCTGAGTAGCATCCTGCCTTCACCCAGAATAATACCACAGTATAAGGACAAAACGATTGACTTCAACAATTGGCTAAGCTTCTGATATCATTCAAAGGGGATCCAGTATCTGTCTGCCTGGGAAGACATGATCGACAAACCACAATGCTTTGCCAGAGATGGTCTGCACCTGTCACCCCTGGGATTCAGGTTACTGGCTAAAGCTCTTGCCACCCCTATAGTGCCTTTTTAGGCAAGGTTCAAAGGATAAAACCATCACCATAACAGATACAAGCATGCAAAATCTGAAGGTAATGCTTCTCAATGCCAGAAGTCTAAACCTCAAAATGCACTCTCTCAAGGCACTCCTAAAAATGGAGAACATCGATATCTGTGCAGTAACTGAGACCTGGTTCAAGGCTCCAGAGAGCACCCCTGCAATACCAGGCTACAACTCTTACCACAGTTTTCGGCCACAAAATCAAGACCGAAACACTAAAGGTGGAGGAGTTTCCATATTCACCAAGGATATTCACACCTCCAGGCTAGTTACCCAACACAATGCAACTGAAATTCTCCAGGTGCAACTAACACTAGGTAAGACTGCAATCCAAATTGTAGCTTGCTACAGATCCCCCACCATGCCCCAAGATTCTCATTACACCTTTCTAAACATACTGGAAAATATTAAGATGTATCTTAACACCCTAATACTGGGTGATTTCAACTACCCTGCCATTAACTGGGAAAACTACTCGGGTACCAACTCCTTTTCCCAACGGTTCTTGGAATTCATAAATTCCAGCACCCTGGATCAACTAATCTATTATCCCACCAGGGGCTCCAATATCCTAGACCTGGTCATTACCAACATGGGAGATAGATGCTCCACACCAGTGGTCACCCCCTCATTGGTCAGGTCTGACCATAAGCAAATCACCCTTGACATCCACATCCCACCCCCACCCCCCAATAAGGAAACCTCCTTAAAAAAACTTCTCCAAAGCCAACTTCATGCTACTGAAGTCAGAAGTGACAAACTTCATGACACCCATGCAGATGGGATCTGAAAGTTCAACTGCAGAATCCTACACTAAGGCACTGTACAAGCACATCCACTCGTGCATAAATTGTGCCATCCCAAATAGAACCAAGATGCTCTTCTACAAAAAAATGAAGCCAATCTGGTGGTCCCCTGCTATAAACAAACTATACAACAGAAGGAAGAAACTGTTACAGAAAAGAGGAAAATCCCAGGATGCAGAAAACTCCCTCACCAGCCTCAGTAAGAAGCTGAGATCCCACCTGAAATCCTCAAAAGCTAGTTACGAAAATAAAATTGCTAAAAATTCCCAAGACAACCATAAGGCATTCTATAGTTATGTCAAGAATCTAAATGGCAATGCTCAGATCTGCTCTGAGCTACAACAGAATGGCATTAAATATACTGATCCCAAGGATATTGCCAATATCCTGGCAGATCGATTTAGTGCCAACTTCACTCCCATCTCACCCCCTTAAGGGCCCATCTCAATACTAAAAGATTGCCAAATTCCGGTAATCACAGCCACACAGGTAAAAACCGCACTCTCCAAAGCTAAGAATACAGCATCCATGGGACCAGATGACATCCCAGGCTGTGTACTAAATGAACTACAAAATGAACTGGCACCTCACCTAAGTGTCATGTTTAATCATAGCCTCATCTCAGGCTTCATGCCCACTGAGTGGCGCACAGCTACAGTTATCCCACTCCACAAGGGGGGATCCACCTTGGATCCCAGGAACTACTGTCCCATCAGTCTGACAAGCCTGATCTGCAAGGGCATGAAACGCATTATCATGGAACTTATAAACAAAGACATTGGCAACCTTCAAACACTGGACCCCACCCAGTTTGGGTTTGTGAAGGGCTGATCTTATCTCCTGAATCTTATTGACTTCTTCAAATTAGTCTCCAGAGCTGTGGACGAGGGTAAGGTGGTCCACACAGCCTATCTGGACCTTGCCAAGGCCTTCGACACCATCCCCCACTCTGGAATCATAGATAAACTTACTAAGCTGGGCATAAATCCCTACATCACTCGATGGGTTGCCAACTGGCTTACTGACAGAGCCCAGACTGTAAAAGTAGCCGACTCCAAATCCAGCTCCAGACAAGTGACAAGTGGAGTACCTCAGGGTTCAGTCCTGGGACCACTCTTGTTTGGCATCTACTTCTCTGAGGTACAGGCCAACACTAAGGGACTTTGGCTAACAAAGTTTGCAGATGACTGCAAACTAGGAGCCATTATTCAATCCCCAAATGATGTGGATATTCTACAAAAGGGCCTTACAGAAACAGATGACTGGTGCCAGAGCCATGGGCTCAAGCTTAATGCAAGAAATGTATAGTTATCCCCTTTGGAAAAAAACATGTACCCATAAATTACCACATAGGTGGCAGTACACTAAACATCGAATGTGTGATGAGAGACTTAGGGACACAGGTGGACAGTGGTCTCACTTTCGATAACCACATCGCCACAACAGTCAGGAAATCCTTCTATGTGGCACACCTCATCACTAAGGGCTTTTCATCGAGAAAAAAGGAGGTCATTGTCCCACTGTACTCATCCCTCATTAGACCCATTATAGAGTATAATGTCCCATTTGGTATGTACCTCACAAGACATCTGCAAGAGCTGGAAAGGCCACAGAAATACCTCACTAAAAGAATCACAGGCCTAAAGCAGATACCATATGCTGACTGTCTAAAAAAAACTCCAGCTATACTCTGTGGCATATCATCTACTTAGAGGTGATCTCTGCTTAACATACAAGGCCATGTCATACCCTGAGCTGTTGGACATGCTCCACTTAAAGAAATCCCAATTCCTCAGAGCCACACGCTCCAGGGATCTAACCCTTGTCATCACAATGAACAAAACATGCTGGAGGGATAGGTTCCTGACCCAGAGACTCCCCATACTCGGGAATAGACTGCCCATACATGTCAAGCAGAGTGCCTCCTTGGCCCTCTTCAAAAGGAATCTTGATGATTCGATGGGTGATAGGAAATTCACCCCAGGGATCATGTCAGTTGCCCTTCTAGACAGTGGTCCAGAGAAATAAATATTGTGAGAAGAAATATCTAGGGAATTGTTATGGCTAGGCTTGTATAGGCCCTAGGGCCGATAGCCTAATACCAACATATGAACCTATGAACATTAATTGTCACAATGCCTTCTTCTCAATATCTCGAAAATGTATTGCTTTTGAGGTTTGGCATAATGGTTAAGATGTTTACCTCCTAAGTACAAAGTACAGGATTTGATTCTCATATTTAAAACTGAAATTGACTAGGCTTAAAGGGGCAGCTAGCCTCCTATTTCTCTATAAACCTGTCAAAAAAGGAAACTGTTTAATCCTCATGCTCTGTGGCAGGCTCCCCATCCATAAGAAACAGAGCCCATCCCTAACCCAACTGAAACATAACCTTGACCAATGGATGCAAAATCGCAAATTCACCCCAGGTCTGGCCCCCATGTCTCTGATAGACAGAAGCAGACAGTAAATATGGTCAATCTAATATACTCCCCAACTCACACATAACCTTCAAAAACTTCTTAACTAACATACCCCATCCTAATAAATGCCCATGATACATAGGGACACAACTGGGTTGAATTGTGTAGCTAAGTTTATAAAGAGCCTGGTGGTCATTAGCCTTGTATATACTTATGAATCCATAAGTTAGCTATAATATGCCCTTCTCTCCAGCCTAATTGACTAACAATTTTTATCCTCTTACCTGAACTGTGTCCAACTGACAGTCATAAAACAGAACTCCTAACATACTACTCCCGTTCTTTTATCTTTGCGATACCATCTTTCAAAGGCACCAAGAAATCCACCAATCCATCAAATTTTCTAGGCTTTTGTCTTCTTGAAAGTCACTGTAGTAACAAGCAGAAAAGGGTAGATCAGACTGGCTTATCTACGTAACAGCCTTCAGCACATCTTTCATGATTTCCATGCATTCCTCTGCAATCTGAAAGACAAAGCAGTCTCTTTGTCTACCCTGGGGTCATTTCCCAGTGGGAGGGACCAAGCTATCATCATCATTAAATGGGAACATAGTTCAGCTGACTCTTCTCAGCCAGAAATAACAGCAACTGTACTCAAAGACCTTATCAGAATGTTAAGCTTCTAATCTCTTCATGGAGAGGAAGCCTAGCAACCTTGCAAAGGAGGTTCATTTCTATCATCTGTAGCCATGATCCCTGAGGATTTATAAGCCAGTCTCTATAAACATTCCAGTATACTAATATTCTAAAATTAATCTGAGGAAGCATGAAAACTCCCATCTTGTGCAGGGCTGAGCAACTACAAATGAAAGTGCCTCATCCTGAAGGCTGTGTCTGCTGGAAGAACGTATGATTTATTTATTTATTTTATTTATTTCCATTTGCTTATCAGAAAAGTCTGACTGGGCACAAAAAAGCCCATTTTCAGTGGAGGCCTGGGGAGAAAATCTCCATAGGGTACAATATTCATATAGGATACATAATGTTTACAGTTCAATTTACAGTACTGAGACTGGGGACTAACTATCTCAGTATTGAGACTGGGGGCTTACTATGTCAGTAGTGAGACTGGGGACTTACTATCTCACTACTGACACTGGGGACTTACTACGTCAGTTCTGAGACTGGGGGGTTTTGTATGTCACTACTGATACATGTGGCACATATATACATCTACAAAGGTTATTATTATAGATATTATAAACATTATTAAATAAATTAACAGTATGTGAATTGAACATGCACTTATAAGGACAGCAGTTACCTCGTCCACTTAATTATCCCCATGAGCTAATTGCCACAGCAGCTACTTAATGCTTATAAGAACATCTATCTGATGTATATATGGGACAGATATATCTCTAAATTCTATAGGAGTGCTCAGAATAACAAGTAGGATAGTCACACTTACTGTAGGGATCTATGGACACACAGTGTTTGCACCTCATTGACCCTCCTTTGAAGTTCTTGTGCATCCCTGTGATGCAGGTTATCACAACAGTGGTGAACATGCACTGCAGTATGGTAGATCCCTGTCCATCTTTGGTGCCCCCTTGTGGTCTGGTCCCATACTTCTATCAAGGAAAAGGTCTTGGACCTGGCTTGCATTTCATGCTCCACTATGGGGCACACAGTCAACATCTGGGTGGTCTCCTCATTGGTCCATTTGGGCACACAGACACATTTCAGCCTCCTTGAAGTAGCCATCATGATCCTCAAATGGAAAAAGCCTGAAAAATAGAAAAAAAGAGACATGCTTATTGATGTACCCCTCAGTTTGCAGTTAGCATTGGCCTGATCTTTAAATGTATCAAAATCAATATTTGAAAGTGTCACTGATGTCATGTCATCAGATCATTGACAAATAAAGGGTGCATGACACACATTGTACCATTTATCAGTGCCTATTTTGTGTTTACACAGTGTACCTGGGTGTTATGGCTCATAAAGCCAATTCACACAGAAGTGACCAAATGAGATTCCAAAACTTTAAATTTTAATGACCCTCATTAATTATGTATGGTGCAAACGGTACTTAAAGATGGGTGCACATTAGGTGCACTTTGTTTCTGTGATTCTGAGTGAGAAGTACATTGGTAATTGGTAGCATTTCTGTTTGGGTGATTATTACATCTATTCCAGTCAGTCATTTCCATATGTACTTGTTTAAATTAATTTTTGCTCAAAATGTGATCTTTAACAGAAGTTGATATAAGTTACTGAACTGATGTTTGACTGAAATTTATGAATCCAGGTGTTGCTATTTTAAATAATTGATTTCAGTCCTGCATGCAGTTGTATAAACAGATTTATATTGTAAATGTAAACAGTATATAAAGGCAGATTTACAGATCATCCATAATTCTTACTGGTAATTCCTTGCACGCTGCGGTGTAACTATGGAAACCTAGAGATCCCAAAACTATCTGTATGTGCTATGTTATGTTGATGTTATAGATATTTCTTCAATGATGTTTGTGAGAATATCAGGTATTGTTATCTGTGCTAGCATGACTGGCTGAGGTTTTGTAAATAATTGTAAATTACTCTGTATTACATATACCAGCATGACTGACTATAATTTTGTAAATAAGTTTGTCTTTTGATTATCACTTTGACTTATGCAAGATGTTTGAATGTCAAAAAGTGTTCTCCTGGCTGACCAAATAGGGATCCTTGGTGGTCTAATGGTTAGGATTTGGCACTCTCAAGCCACGACCTGGGTTTTATTACTGGTCAGGGAATTTCAATGATTTTTTTTCAGAGCTGCCTTGTGCCTATGGCTACAAGATTTGGACTGTTTCTAAAACCATCTGGAAATACAAAGCTAATATAAGTATTTTTTTTGCACTTGCTCTAACTGTTTCAGTGATATTTAATAATTTTGTGTTGCACTTATCTATTTTGTTGAATTTATCACAGTTTTTCAGCCTTCACTTGTTAAAGAAACTCCATCTGCTTGTTACTTTATTACTCTTAGGGTGTTGTTTTAACAGTATTCTACAAAAGCCGTTCTGAGTTTTCAAAAATATTTCAAAGTTTTGCAAAGTTTTTGTGTGTTGTGAACATTTGTCAGGGTTAAAACACAGCCGATAGTAAAAACACAGGTTTAACACAGGTAACAAGCTTAATTCCACAGGTTGAGCTTTTCAGAACACAATTTAGACCCATTACATCAGCTTATTTAAAATAAAACCTTATTTAATTGAATAACACAAAAAAAATATATGAATACAATTAAAATAAATTTAAATATATAATACATAAAACAATTGATATAAAATAAAAATAAATGAATGTTCAAATAAATAATGTAAAAATAATGTTGACACTAATTGAATGTAATGTATTTGAGAACTTGAAACTAATATATACTTATACTAAAATGAATATATAAAATGTATATATAATATAAACTAAAAAAATAAATAAAATATATAAATTAATGTAAAATATAATATAAAAAAAGGCAAATGTGTAATAAAAACCATGTGTGTGATGGATGAAAGGAGGGGAAAAGATACACATGTGGAAGGGAGAAAAAGGGGGGAAAGGGGTCTGTGTAAAAAAAGTATAAGTAAAGTTCTTAAAAACATGACTCTACATGACAAGGCTATTCAAGTGGCATCCATTCAAAATCACCGCATTGGTCTCAAGACATGACAATCAGATCTAGAACCACTCACCCTCTCCACCACCCTATCTGCCATATTTAGGGAACCTATAAAGCTCACTACATACCTTTCTAACTAATATGTTATCACAGAGTTTCTGATTTGATTTTGTTCTTTTTTTTGTATGGTTTTGATCCTTTCTGTCTTCCCTGCTTGTCTTCTCTTTGACAGCAGTATCCCCTTGCTTGAACAAACAAATAATAGACCATATCACAACTTCTTATATTAACAAAAACAATTAAATAACATTTTCTATTTTAATAGCCGATTTAATTATGTTATGTTTATTGAACATTTATTGGTTAATTTTACATCTACCACACATTTATGAGTGTCTACATCTTTTTGATTTTCAAAATCCTTTTCTTTTATGTACTTATTTACTTCAAATAAGTGGTACATCTACATGTATGTCATCAATGCTATGACTGTCATAAGATACTCAAAAAATGATAAAATACATTTGTATGTCTAGAATCTCTCAATGTAACCAAATTAGAAAATAAATGCAAACAAGAATTACATTTCACAATATTTCCTCATACTTGTTTTATACTTCTTCTTTCGTATAATGTACCTAATAGCTCATTCCTCCTAACAGGGAATATGTTCAAGATAACCCACACTCATTGTCATTCCAAATCACATCCCTTATTAAACCTGTGTGTGTGGATCGACTGTTCCTCTCAACCCTGTATCTCCAAAACATCTCTCATTAGGTACAAAGTCTCATTGAATAGATTCATGCTCCCAAAAATGCGTGTCTCATTATGTATATAATCATATGAAAGGGTATTTTCCCAAAAATTTTTGTAGAAAAATGACCATCCGTAACTATTCTGTTAGAATGTAATCCAGGATCACTCACCATTGTACCTTCTAAACTGAGTGTAAAAAACTTGTAACTGGTTGATGTATGCTATAAAATTGGGTATATCTTCAAAACTATCCTTTTAAAGATGGTATATATTCAGATAATAAATTCCAAAAACTTTTCTAGATTATAAAAAATATATCATTTAAAAAGCGTATAGACAGCAAAAACATCCTCCCGTGAGATTAGAAAAAACATCCAAGATTCTACAACCCATTCTATTTTATTAAAAATATTAGGAAATATTCCCAACTAAACTCCTTATGTAAATTTGTCCTTAGCCTCCTTGAAAATATGTCATCCAGTGAAACAAATCTTATCATATCATGTACATCAAACAATCTTATCCCATCATTCACAGTAAGTATTTCCTGCTATTTTCAAAAAATTCATCAATGTCTAGAGAGGAATTCAGGAGAATAAATCCTGAACATCTATCATGTTAAATGAAATGTCCCAAAAATGTCACAAAGTTTTTAATTAATTCACTTAAATTGGTATAATTTTGTTTAAAATGAGGGACTTTGTTGTAAAAATGTGTTTTAATGTAAAATCAATAGCTACCCCTAAATTGAACAAGTTTTGACCTAAACACTAAAAATTTAGGTAATCCCAACTATTCTAGCCATTGTGGGATGTTCAGTTCTAACCAATCCATATTCTCATTTGTAATTCGGTTGTCTAAGAGATATTCCCTCTCATTTGTTTCTATTCTATGAAGAGATATTCACATCTATTTTGAGGATGTCTGTTTTATAAGAAGTAGAAGAACTGAATAGAAGGTCTTGAATGGCTTGTTGATACACATATTATCATATACCACTAAGCCACCACCCCTTGTTTGGGTTTCATGATTATACCATCCCTTTTTGTTAGTCGGGTCCAAACATTGTCCCTTATTGGTTTAATAATAAACAAACAAAAAACTGAAATTTAAATAACATCTCTCCTCAAAACAAATGAAATGACCAACATCAATGCTTGAAAACTAATCTAGAATTGACTGTACATACATTTGGGGATTGTAAGGTACTTTTTCACTAATGTGGGTACTTTACTCTTTCTCAACAGTATCTTTAAACTGTAATGCTAATTGAAGTTCTACATAATATAACTTAACTGTACATTGATACTATCACAAATTGAACTTGGCAGAGAATGAACTTCTGACCTGGAATAAACTAAAACTAAAAAAAACAAACTAAAAAAATCTTGGGAAATGTATACACACAGTAAATTCCACCTTTAAAGCCTTAAAAAATGTTAAAAAAACTTTGTTGGTGTTATGCATTGGAGCATTGGACGGTACTATAGTCTTCACATTTCCTTTCCATTTTAATAAATTTGAATATTTTTTAATCAAAGATATAGTGAACTATGTGTGTGCCTACTCTCTGGGAGAGAATTTCCTAGACTCACTGTCTCCTTTTTATGTATGGGGGGGCCTGATGAACCTTCCTCCTTTGTCAGGGTTAGAGAATTTATTTCCAAGGATTCTTGATATTTCAGGAATCCTTACTTCTGTTCTGATATCTGTCTTCATTTTATGTAGGTGGGAACTACTAGTCAATAGCTTTTTCTGTTTTTATCTGATTGGCCTCGGGGTTTAACTTTAGCAAAGTCTTTCATCTTGCTGGTATAAAATAATGACATTTTGTAAGATTCTGCTCAGAACTTCCTTGTGCCTGTGGCTAGAAGATTTGGATTGCTTCTAAAACCATCTGGAAATACAAAGCTGATATGAGTATATATTTTTTCACTTGCTCTAACTGTTTCAGTGATATTTAATAATTCTGTGCTGTATTTATTTATTTTGTTGAATTTATCACTGTTTTTCAGCCTGCACTTGTTAAAGTAATTTCATCTGTCTGTTACTGTGCTGCTCTTAGATTGTTGTTTTAACAGTATTCTGCAAACGCTGTTCCGAGTTTGCTAAAATATTTCTTTGTTTTGCGAAGTTTTTGTGTGTTGTGAATATTTATCAGAGTTAGTGAACTTATTTCCAAGGATTCTTGATATTACAGGAATCCTTACTTCTGTTCTGATCTCTGTCTCTATTTTATTTTTCCATGTACACACCCAACTGTTGTTGTATTCTTAAAATCTGGTGGCATTTGAGTTGCCCACCTGTACTATAAATTTGATATTGGACACTCCTCCCAGTCCTATCACATCAGCTCATTCTACTGAGTACAGTGAGATCATTTGGGAAGGCCCACCCCTTTAGTTTCTTAACCTTGAATTATCTTCCGTTCCCTCCCCTACTACTTAACAAAAAATACACTTTATTCAGCTGCTTTTATTATATGTGTCTCTTCCTACTTTATTTTGCTTCTGTTGCTTGTTCTTAAAAGTGTTCAGTTGCATTCATTCTGCTGCATTTATCACTGCTTGTTAGTAGCTTGATTACATTGTAATTGTTATTCTAAGCCTCTTAGTTTTGGTTTAAGGACTTGGGATTCAGGTCAGTTATTTTACATTAAGAAGGTTTGTGGTCTACACTCTTGAGGGAGGAATGGGTAGCCTCTGCCCTTCTGAGCTGGAAATTGCTGGGTGAAGGCATGCTATATCTGTTATTCTGGAGTGTCTTAGTTCTGACTTAAGCACTTGGGCTGCAAAACCAGTTGTTTTACATTACGAAGGTTTGTGGTCTACACGTTTGTGGTGGGTGAGTGTGGTCTATACCCTTCTAAGCTGGGAATTGCTGGTGAATTGTTACTTTATCTAAACTGTTTTTTTGCTGTTGTGACTGTGATTTTATGCACTTTGAATTTCTAGCATTTCTGCATTTTATAGCACAGGTCAGATTCAGACTTGCTGAATCTAGACAGTTTGGTATGACTTCAGCATTAAAACCAGATCATCAGTGAGATACTGAAAGATCTGAGGCATCCGTTGCTTCCAAATAACTATAAGTGCCTGTTTTTGCTTTTATATTGCACTTATAATTTGTAATTGCATTCAACTATCTATTTAAATTGTCTGAACTGTTTTTGTCACATTTTACTGTACACTGTACTAGCCCAGTTCCAAGTTTGCTGTTTCTGGGTCTGTTTTGTAATTTCTGAGCATCAAATTCAAGCCATCTTTGTTGGTGAAAGCCCTTCTGCAACCTTGTGGGAGGAGAGTGCTGTCTGGGTCCCATCTAAATAAGGGTGATTGGACTAGAGCTCAGCGAGAGCATCCTTATTGGTTAGTTTAAGTAGGTGTGATGGTTATTTCTTGTTATTTCTTGTTTTATTTAAGCCCGACATTTGCGCTTCTTTGCATGTAGTGCACCATCATGTACTGCCATGTAGTGGTGGTTACTGTTGGTGGTTATAAACACAAACATTTTCCTTCTTAAATTTTCTCTTAGCACCTTGCTTGTAGTCCTCCAGAGGTTTTTCATGGCTCTGCTCTACTCTACTGTCAGATGGAGCACTAAGCCTAGCCTCAGAGGTACCAACACACCTCTCACCCACTAGCCATTCCTAAGTGTTACCGCCTTTCCTGACCTTATAAATTTGCCTAACACTATAGACAGACAATTTCCAACAGTTTCCCTGGCCAGCTTGGTCGACATGGACATCCAGAGGCAGTGTAGCAACTGCTGCATATTCACCAACAACCCTCTGCTCTTAGTCCACACAAACTCAACATGAGGGAGATGCAACTATATTAAGAATCTTGAATCCATGCTCTCTCACACACAAGTCTGTACATTTGACAATGGGTAGGTTGTCAGCATGCACACCTCCCCTACTACTTCACCCAAACCCATATCACACATGATTACATATGTGGAGGTTCTCAGCATGAAACACATAATACTTCCTCTGCAGAACACAATATACATAATAGCTCATACACCAGTGTCTCACCTGTCAAGCCCTTAAGGCAAAACACAAAGTCAAACATATTAGTCATAAATTATTCCATTGCGAGACACACAGATATCCCTTACAGCAGGGTGGATAAGGAAAAGGTCATGGTCAGCTGTCTGTCAAGTGCCAGGATCCACCATATCACACATGCACTCAAGTTTCTCCACAACAGATACTGTTATGACTCCGTCATACTCCGTGTTAGTGTGAATGACTTCAGACATACCTCTCTGGAGTATATGAAGAGAGACATGACTGAGCTCTCGGACTATGTGTCTCAGGCAGATATGTCCCTAGTCTTAAGTAGCATTTTACCATCACCTATGATGATGCCTCAATACAAAGAGAAAATTATTGACTTTAATAATTGGCTTAGTTTCTGGTGTCATTCTAAGGGATCCAGTATCTGTCAGCCTGGGATGACATGATAGACAAAACTCGATATTTTCCAGAGATGGTCTTCATCTGACTGTCACCCCAGGGATTTAGGCTACTGACTAAGGCTATTGCCACCCCATAGTGCCTTTTTTAGGCAGTGTCTCAAGGACAAAAATTCCCAATGTAAAAACTCCAACTAAAAACAACCTCAAGGTTATGCTGCTAAATGCTAGTAGTCTTAACATGAAACTGCACTCACTGGAAGCAGTCCTTACCTTGGAAGGTGCAGACATTTGTGCAGTCACAGAGAGCTGGTTCAAGGCTGTGGAGAGCACCCCAACTGCACTGGGTTACACTTCCTTCCACATGTTCAGACCACAAACTGAAGGCATGAAAATTAAAGGAGGCAGTGTATCAATATTCATTAAAGATAAATAGACCTCCAGATTGGTTAAACAGTATGATTCTCTGGAGATACTTCAGATGCAATTAACTGTTGGTAGGACATCTGTTCAAGTCATTGCCAGCTACAGGACCCCCTCCATGAATGAGGACACCCACTCTGCCTATTTGGATCTACTTAAATCTATCAAGATACATTTGAACACCATGGTTTTGAGCGACTTTATCTACCCATCCATTGACTGGGTAAATTACTCGTGCTCAAACTCACTTGCCCAAAGGTTCCTCAACTTTGTTAACTCCCGTGCTCTGGACCAGCTGGTTGACACCCCCCCACAAGTGGTGGCAACATCCTGGATCCATCTGGTGCTTACCAGTATGGGAGACCACTGTATCACCCCCCACTATGAGGTCTTCCCTGGTGAGATCTGACCACAGATCAGTTTCATTTAAAGTAACTATCACACCTGACCCCCCCCCCTCCCCAGCAGCAACTAAACTAAAAAACTTCTCCAAAGCAGATTCTAACTTCTTATGGGATGATATAAATAGCTTCACTTCACCTTCCCCCCTCAGATGGAACTGGCAGCTATGCAGAGTTCTACACCAATGTTTTATACTAACAACTGTATAACTGCAGTGACTGGACCATAGGACCAAAACAATCTCCACATGGAAGAGCAAGTCTGCCTAGTAGACAACTGCCATTAACAGGCCTTACAATAAGATAAAGAAATTGCTGTCTAAGAGTAAGAGGGAGTGAGCCCTAAACTGGAAACACTCCCTCCTCAGCTTAAACAAGCAAATAAGACTTCATGTGAAGTCCTCCAAAGCAAACTACAAATCCAAATTACCTTCCTCAACTAAGGACAACCATAAGGCGTTCTTTAGTTACATTTGTAACCTAAAAGGAAAGGCCCAGGTTTGTGCTGAACTGGTAGTTAATGATACCACATATACTGAGCCTGTGTATATAGCTAACCTATTGGCCACCATGTTCTGTGAAAACTTGACTTCCCTGTCCCAGCCACACGTATCCCATGACATCCCTACCACCTGTCCCCTACCTTGCATTTCTAAAGAGCATGTCATGAATGCCCTCTCTAAGGCCAAAAACACAGCATCTATGGGACTTGATAACATCTCAGGCCATGTCCCACATGAGCTCCAACAAGAGTCAGCATCACCATTGGGTATGCTTTTCAATCATAGTCTAAGCACCGCCTTTGTCCCAGCTGAATGGAAAATGGCCACCATTATTCCCTTGCACAAAGGTGGTCCATCCAATAACCCCAGGAACTACAGAACTATTATCCTGACTAGCCTTATCTGCAAGGCCATGGAGTGAATCATCATGGACCTGGGGTCCGAATGGAGAGATGATAATTCAGCAAGCAAGTAGAGTAGTATTGCTGAAATTGAATTCATCCTCAAGTCTTGGTGAGTACCTTCATGAGGTGTACCCTGTTTTTTCACAAAATCTCACCAAGACAACACTGATATATAGGCTGCATTTTATGTAGCATATACCATGGACAGAAGTAAGTCAAAAATAAAAAAATATAGCTGGGTGTACAAGACCCAGGATATAATAGTGCTCAGTCCTGGTAGGCGCACAGGTGCCAGGACTGGAAAAAAATGGCAGTGTAGAATCCTCAAAATATGGAAACATTTCTACAATGGGGCTAGGCCAGGCCCAAGGGGAGGATGCCCTCCTATTGCAGAGGAAAATATCAGTCCACAAATACCACAAAAACTGAATGGACTATTGAGAATAAGAAAGAAATTACATATTTTACTATTATGCAAAAAAAACAGAATTTCCAGACGCAAGATGTGCAAAAAGATTAAGAGAAAAATTAGAAGAAAGAAAAATACTTCCATAAGAAAAACTGTCAGAAGTCTCAAATAAAAATGTGTGTTCATTAATACAACAAATTTGTGAAAAACATTATATAGACCAAGAAACTTTGATCTGTTTGGAAAAAAGAAGCATCTGAGGAAGTGCAAAAATATAAACAACAAAACCTAGAAGTTTATGAAAAGTATAAAATCGTAGTATGCACATGGGAAAGAAAGTGAGATTTGATATGGCCCAATATTTTTGTAAAGTTGTTTGTCTTTTCGGCTTTTCCCAGTTAGGGGTCGTTACAGTGGAACTCCGGTCCACTAATGATTGGCAGAAGATTTTTATGGTGCCAAGTTGCCAGCCCAATGCCCACCCTTCAGTGAAGGCACACCCATTCATGCATGTCTTTTGGAGGCCACTCGACTGCGGGGAGGACATGCAGACTCCACACAGAAGGCACTCCAGCTGAATACAGCCAAAGGCATCCAGATATGGACAATTTCACAATCAAAAAATAATATCACAAAGAGGAAATGTAGAAAAGATATCAGAAAAGTAGAAGTTAAAAAAATAGAAGCTGAAGTTATGGAATGCCTGGGAAGTGAAGGATTTGGTGTAGAAGGTCTAACACAGGTTACATCACAGCAAGATGGGGCAAGTCCCCAAAGTAAGGAGAAACAGGAAACTCAGGAGACATCAGAAGAAGAAATATGGACATGGGAAAGAAAAAGAGATGTAATATGGTGTAATATTATGCAAAGGAGAACGCAAAATTAATTACTACAAAAAGAGCAGGCAAAGGAATCTGGACATGGAAAGCTTTATAATACAAACAATAAGAAGACAAATAGGAAAAGTAGAAAAGAAGATCAGTAATGGAGAAGTTAAAGAAATAGAAACTGAGGTTATGGAGCACCTGCAAGGTGAAGTATTCAGTATAAAATCTAACTCAGAAAGCACCACAGCAGGATAGAGCAATAGCCATCCAAATTAAGGAAAAATCAGTGGAACAGGAAGCAACTGGGCAGTTGCCATATGAAGATATTTTGGAGCCTTCCACAGGAAACCGGTATAAACATTCACTTGAAGCTGGACAGCAGGGGAAGGAATAGGAAACTGTTGCACTCTGACACAGTCAATGTTGAGGAGTGATAGGCCAGTGAGTTCCCATATGACAGAGCAAATTATGACACAGGATGAATTTGAAGAGAATGTGCCACAGGAAGTTGCTATAGAACTCTCTATAGAATGCCTGCAGGAAATGGAGAACAAAAAATGTGCCCCTAGATTAGAAGAAAATGAGCTAAGAGAAGAGTTGCATGATTTAATAGAGATAGACATATTAAGATCAATGAAAGAAATAGACTGCAGAAGGTCAATAAAACCCAAAAAGTCAGAAGTTTGATAAAACAAATGAACACAGTAATTAGGACTGTCCATAGAGATCCATGTGATGCAACAGAAGTAAACAGGATATATTACTGTGCAACTAAATTAATAACAGATAAAATTCTACAAGAACACAGGGTAGTAATGGAAAGGAAGGGGAGAAACTGAATACCATCATGGAAGTATCGAATAGAGAAAACTATAAAGCAGTTAAGACAAGAAGTGTGACTGTTAGAGGAGTACAGAAGAGGGAACAAATCAACAAAAATACTCAGAAAGACAGACGTGATAAAAGCAATGCACAATATTATAACAGATCAGGATCTATTACGCACTATTGCAAATAATAAACTAAAAATATCAGCACAGGCAGACAAACTTAGAAGATACACAGATGAATATAAAGGAAAAGTACAAAATTAGCAATTTATTGATGATCCTGAAAAGTTCTATAGAGAATTGGAGAACAAGTTAAATGGAATTGAAAGACCACCCAAAAAAGAAGGAATAGATACATTTTAGAGAAATATCTATTAAGATCCTGTGGAACAAAACAAAGATGCAAAATGGACAGAAGAAGTAAAAGAAAGAATAAGAAATTCAAAGGTACAGCATATGAAATGGGATGAAGTAATGGCCAGAGAGATTGCGATAAAGTTAAGCCTCCAGTTGGAAAACCCCAGGCCCAGATGCAGTACCTAACTTCTGGCTAAAAGTATTAACATCTTTCCACAAAGATTTAGCCATGAGTAAGAACTATTTATATGCGCACCGTGAAAAGACACCAACCTGGTTAACAACAGGAAAAACAATGCTCCTACTTAAGAGTGAACCTGCAAGTTATCCTAAAAATTATAGACCAATAACTTGCCTTCTGATGATATATAAACTATACACCGGATTTAATGCCGACAGAGTTGATAGTCATTTAGAAGAAAATTCAATCATGATAATAGAACAAAAGGGTAAAAAAAGAAAATCATATGGAACAAAGGGTCATCTGTTGCTAAATAAAGTCATTAAGTATGGCATGGATTGACTACAAAAAAACATTTGATAGTATCCCACATTCATGGACAAAAGAGTGCTTAAAAATGTATAAGATACACCCTACACTGATCAATTACATTACAGTGACCATGAAACAATGTCAGACCACTTTGCAATTAAGCAATGATAAAGAATAAATTATTATTCCAGGGATAAAAATTCAGAGGTGGATATTCCAGGATGGCTCCCTGTCACCACTACTATTCTGTCTTGCCCTTAACCGTTTAAGCTGTCTTCTTAATAGATTAGGCCATGGCTATAATTTGCCTCCTAGAAAACAACAAAGTGTAAAGACCTCTCATCTTCTCTTTGTCGATGATTTAAAACTGTATAGTTCATTAGATGAAGAACTGAAAGCAAAACTGCAAGTAGTCAAAACTTTTTCAGATGATAGAATGTTGTTTGGTCTTAATTAATGTGCAAAAGCAACCTTTAAAGCAGAAAAACTGCAGCAATAAGAAAACATCAGTTTGGTACAAGACTGTGATAAAAAAGAACTTGAGCAAGGGGGAGTGTATAAATATTTGGGAACTGATGAAGGATCAACAATAAACCATGTACAAATGTGAATAAAACATAGTAAGGAATATTTTAGAAGACTTCAATTAATCCTGAAGTTGATATCTAGAAACAAAATTCAAGCTATAAACCAGTTTGTTCTTCCTGTCCTACCTTATAGTTTTGGAGTGACTGCCAGGCCCCAAAATGTGTTAGATTAGACAGGAAAACAAGAAGGATGCTTCATGCTCACCAAATGATTTATAAAAATCAGTGCATACCAGGATTATATATATCCCCCATTCCGAAGGAGGTATGGGCCTCCTTGAAATTGATTACATGTATAGATCTGCAATCGTGGGACTGCACACATATCTGCTGACTTCACAAGACCCAAACGTAAGTGAAAGTTTTGAAACATGAGGAGAATACATCTAAGATGACTTCCCTGTTTAATCTAGCAGAAGCATATCGGCATGATGCAGGAATGTAAATCAAACCAGAAGTAGATAAAAATCAGGCAGCAACTGAATGTAACAAAAAAACAAAAGAAAGAATCTAAAGTGACTGATCAGATGAGAAGGCGAGAAATGTGGAAGATACATAAATATAGTTGCAAGTATAGAAAACTTTTGGAAGAACCTCATGTTCATCAGGACTGAATGCAGGAATGGTTAAGGATAGGTGAATTCAAACCAAAAATTGAAAGGTTAATATTGGCGACCCAAAGACACCTACTGGATAAAGCAGGACAACATGAACTGATGTTGATACTGGATGACTTTAATGCACAGAGGTAAAGATAGAGCAGGATATGAGGACTGCCTG
The DNA here is from genome assembly GCF_019279795.1 of Protopterus annectens. NCBI lineage: Eukaryota > Metazoa > Chordata > Ceratodontiformes > Protopteridae > Protopterus > Protopterus annectens. The sequence continues at coordinate 1,112,380,731 of NC_056728.1, forward strand.
GGTCCACGTGGGTGGGGCAACAGGAATAAAGAAGGAAAAGTCATTCTAGACTTCTATCTGGCAAATGGCTTGATAGTAGCTAACACATGGTTCAGAAAAAGAGACAGTCACAAGATTACATACAAGAGTAGTCAACATGCAACTCAGGTAGACTTCCTCCAATAAGGAAAAGTCACTGGTATAGAATCCATGATTGCAAAGTCATCCCCAGTGAAACAGTCAGCCCACAGCATATACCACATGTTGCCACAATCAGCTGCAAGCAGTGGTCAGAGAAGGCTCTAAGGTCAACAGAGACCAGGCTGAAGACCTGGAAGTTGACTGGAGAGAAAGTACAGCTCTAGTATTCCCGAGAAGAGGAGGAAATAGGTGGAGTTGAATAAGAATGGCAGTGCCTAAAAACAGCATGTGTTAGGACTACCGAAAAGATATGTGGTTGAGCCAGGTAGCGAAATAAGATACATAAGGAAAGCTAGTGGTGGAATGCAGAAGTCCAGGAAGTCATCAAAAGAAAGAAGGAATGCAGGAAGAAGTGAGAGATAGAAAAGACTGACCAGGCTAGGTAGGACTACTGGTTGGCTATCAAAGAAGCTAAGAAAGAAGTTGCAATAGCAAAGAATAAGGCATCAGAGGCACTCTGCCAACTTCTGGAAAGTAACCCAGTAAGTGGCACAAAGAAACTATATCAGGTTGCAAGGCAAAGACAGAAATATAAAGAAGATAGTCAGACACCCTTCTTAAGGGATGCCAGCAACAACCTGTTCACCAGTCCACAGGACATCAAAGACAGATGGAAAGAGTATTTCCAGCAGCTTCTCCCAGAAACAGCCTATGATGTGAGAAGAAGAGAAGCCCACCCTAGAAGAAGTAAGAAGACCACTAAGGAAAATGAAGTCAGGGAAAGCAGTAGGCTCAGATGAGGTCACAGCAGATATGATAAAGATGGTGGTTGAGATAGGGGAAAAATGGATCCTAAGGATACTAACAGCAGTGTGGCGAGAAAGGTGTATCCCAAATGATGGAGAATAAGCATACTCATGCCAGTGTAGAAGAACAAAGGGGACAACCACAACTGAGAGCAGTACAGATGCATTCAACTCCTATCACATTGCATGAAAGTTCTGGAGAGGATGACTGATAAATGGATATGTAGAGTCGTAGAAAGTAAGATGGGAAATGAGCAGTTCGGATTCAAATCACAATGTAGCACAATAGGCCTGATGTTTGCAGTGAGACAGATACTTGAATAGAAGCTAGAGATGAGGGGAGAGAGTCCAACTGGGCATTCCTAGACTTGTAGAAAGCATATGACAAGGTCCCATGAAAGCTGGTCTGGGCAGTACTACGGTGGTTTGAAGTCCCAGGAACATTAGTAGAATTAGCACAGGTTATGCACAATGAGTTTAGGAGGAGTGAGTGCAGGAGCATTCCCAAGTGGAAGACAGATGGGAGTGGAGTAAAGTCTTAAAAGAGGAGAGGTTCTGGGTGGTTCGGATATAGGGAGGAAGTGAATTCCATTTATGTACTAGAGAAAATGATAGTAGAAGTTGCCCAGAAGTACATAATTAAATATTTTACTACCTGTTATTGTGGCTGGTTATTTAGTGAATACTTTTAATAACTTGAGAGAGTTCATGCTTATTGTGATAATACTAGGGCCACTCCGGAAAGTCTTACTGCTTTGGTTGCATGCTACCATTTGTATGAATATCTGTTTTACACAATATAATTGAATACCCCTTTTGAAGGGTAATGTAGTATTTGACTGGTGGCAGCCATTACCTTGTAATTTTGGGTCTATATTGAATTAGCGAACGCTTAGAAAAGTGAACGCTAATTCATTGACCTCTTTTAAGAGAAAGCTTAAAATCTCAAACCCCCGGAACAGCGATTTTTTTTTTTCACAGGAAAAAAAATCACTGGTCCACAAAAAAAAAAAAAAAAAAAAAATAGTGTGGGGGCTTCGCCACCCCACACCCCCGATGTAGAGGGCTGTACCCCCCACACCCCCCTACTTAAATATACCAACTCCAAAATCACACCACAGTGGAGGAAATAGCAAACTCCCGGAACCGGCCCAGCGATTGTTTTCCCTGTGAAAAAAATCGCTGTTCCGGGTGTTCGAGATTTTAAGCTTTCGCTTAAAAGGGGTCAATGAATTAGCATTTGCTTTTCTAAGCATTTGCTAATTCAATATAGACCCATAATTTCAGATAGGGGACACAGCAGGTAAAACTGTACTAGTGTATATGTGTGATTATCAGATATTTAAGAGTGAGTATCTCAGATACCTAGAATTGGGACACACTGCTCTACAGTATTTGGTGTGGAGACTCATTTGGGGACCTGGAATGAAGCATATAATCCAGTCCTAAGTTTGGAGCCTGTTCCCAGTGTATTCTTAGGGGAAATTGTGTATTTCCATTCCGGCTTTTAGTGATGCTCCCATACAGGAGTCATTGGTGAGGACTGAGGCTCCTTAGTTACTGCCCCGGGGTAAAGAGAGTTCATCACATATTGTTGCCAGCGGTGTGGGATATTTTAATTGAGCTTTAGTAGTCTGTAGGTAGTTGTCACCAAGGTGTGCACTCTTGACAGCCACAAGGTAAACAGACAGAGCTTCATTGTCACAACCGTTTTATTCATTTTTAGTCAGTTTAGTCAGGGACAGCAGGCAAAGATATCAGCAAAGGATTAGAGCAAGCTGACAAGGAACCAGTTGACCAAGGTGTGCAAAGCCAAAGGACTGGTGCATGCTAACCTGACTAAGGAAGCAATGATCTTAGCCTTAATTGTAGCCATAAAGCAGACCAGCTGCTTGGAGGATATCCAGTTTGGCACTGGGAATATGCAGCCTTCCGAGACAAAACAGTTCACCTTTTTCTAAGAGGACTTAAAAATTAATTTGGAGTTAAGGAGACTTGAATTGGAGATGAAAGAGGGAGACTGTGACATTTGGAGGCTGAGGAGAGGGAGAAGCAGCATCAGCTTGAACTGGAAACCAAATGTTTGTAAATGGAATCAGCGGAGAGACTGCAGCATTTGGAAACAAGCATTTGGAGATGGAAGCTGAAGAAAATAAGAAGCAGAAACAGCATGAAAAGGAGTGTCTAACCCTTCAACAGGGTCATGGAGGTAATGAGGAAGGGAATGACTGAAACCAAGAGCCATAATGGTCAGAAGATGACTTTGATAGTTTTATTTATAAAAACAAAAAGTCCAAACCAATTGTCCAGAAAAAATACAGGGTAACTCTCTTCCAAAACAACAGACTACAGGCAGGTAAGGTTATAAGCGCTTTCATTCCCATTATTCACACTCCAAAAATGGAACTTCATCAGATACACACACCTTACCCTCTTCACTCTTTTTATACAACTCATTAAAGTAATTACCCCAATCAACACATTTTACAGTTCATTAAACTTGCAAATTAATTCCTCCATTTAAAATCCATCAATAGACATTTTTAAAAAGTATACACATACATTTTACTGTTCTACTAACCAAACTATAAAAAGTTTCTTTTCCATGTAGGAAAGCATTAAAAACCATCTACTTGATCTACTAATGTTGACCGAGGCCTCTGGGTATGGTTCCTGACCCCCTTACTACATGGTAGAGCTATCAATGCAATTGCTAAACTATCTGATATTGATTACTTTACACTATCATAATTCAAACAATGTTTAACTGATTGTTTCAAATTAACCCTTGAAATGTATAACAAAAAAAAAATTTAACATAGATGCAAGGCAGATGAAAGTGTATGTGATTACATTGCTGATTTAAGTACTTATGGGATTACATTGCTGATTTAGTACTTACTTTCACAGGTGGGTGAGTGGGTGTCAGGTCACCACTTTTGAAGGACTGGGAGACCTTTTGGTGAGGGAACAAGCTGTCAGAACTTTGCCTGAGGACATGAGGATCTGGTTGGCAGACCAGGAGGGTAACTATGCAAATGATCTGGGGAGAAAAAGGAATGTCTACTTGGCAATGAGGGCACCACTGCATAAGAAAGGGATACCCAGTGCTGCACATGGACATAAGGGAACCCATGGGGGCAGCCTAAACCACTCCAACAGAGTTCACCAGTAACAGGGGATCCCACTAGTTCAAGTACATGATCAGGATCAGGGATTAGATGTTTCAAATGTAATCGGAGGCGTCATGTGTCACATGTCCAGTGAAGCAAGTTGAGAAACAAAAGTTGAGGCAGCCAGCAAGTGGGAATGACAGAATGCCAGTGGTAAGTTGTCTGGAAACATCAGAGGAGCCAAACTATCACCAAAATGTGTATCCTATCTTAGTGGATGGAAGACAGGCCAATGCTAAGAGACACACAGCTTCTGATATAACCACTGTGAGACCTGCAGTGGTTAAGGAGGAGGACCAGTACTTGCTTGGGCAGTTCACACCAGTCAGAGCTTTGGGTGAGACCCTATTCCAAATACCTTTGGCCAGGGTTAATCTTGACTGGGAGGGTGGAAAAGGGAACAAGCAGGTAGGTGTGTTTGAGGATATCCCTGCAGATGTCTTAATAGGGAATGATTTTGATAATGTAGTGCCTTGTGTGCATGCAGTTACACTCAGTCAGGCTTGGAGACAGGCAGGTAGGTCTAGTACCATTGGGGGGAACAGCCACCATGCCTGAAGGCAGGACTGGTGATGTGGTTACTTCAGGGAGGGAGCTACCTTGTAGCAGTGAGCCTGAAGGTGAACCACAGATACTGGTAGGTACTAGTGTTCTTGTGGACATGATGACTGCAATGACAGAGGTGACTGGCAGTACCAAGGCTGACAGTGAGGCACTGATTTCAGAAGGTCCTAGGCTTCCTGTGGAAGAGGAGCTGGGAGAGGTTATAGAGACAGAGTTGAGACAGGATCGGCTTTTGGATCCTACTTTATGAGGCTTGAGAGAGGTAACTAAGAAGTCACCAAATTTTCAAGGAAAGAGGGAGTCTGTATACTGGGACAAAGGGTTACTGTACAGAGAGTGGATCCATGAGGGAGGGCTAGAGGGTAAGGTAATACGGCAGTTGGTAGCACCCAGAGCTTACCATCTGGCACTTCTAGCCATAGCCCACAACATTCCTTTTGCAGGTCATATGGGTATAAAGTGTACTAAGAGACAAATTATGCAGAACGTTTATTGGCCTGGGATTGTGAAGGTTGTAACAGGGTACTACAGGACTAGTTAGCAGTACAAAAAGGTAAGCAAAGAGGCAAGGACATACGTTGTACTATGTTAACATAATAAAACCACATCATGATAGGGAGGCTATGGTGCTGATTATTTGCAGTGGATGGCAGGAAGCGTGTGAGGGGGATCTGGTGATTGATTTTCTCTGTGAAGCTCAGGCTGACACTTCTGTGGGAGAGGTAGCAATATCTCAGTAGCTATCCCCTATTCAGGTTAAAGAAATATGAACAGTGTTACAGGAGTTTGGGTTCATGTTCACTGGAAACCTGGGTGCACCCACCTAGTGTAGCACCATGTGGTAACAGGACCCCAAAGGCCTATTAAGGAAGCTCCTTATAGGATGCCTGAGCAAGTCAGACAATCTTTGAAGGAGGAGATAAAAGCGATGTTGGAGCTGAGGGTAATCCAGGAGTCCAGTAGTCCTTGGGCTTCCCCAGTAGTGTTAGTACCGAAAAAAGATGGTAGTGTAAAATTCTGCATAGACTACAGAAAGTATAACAGCTATACAGAGTCAGATACATACCCCATGCTTAGAACAGATGAAGCTTTAGAACAGCTGGGTGGGGCTAAGTATATGACATCTATTGCTCTGACCAATGGGATACTGGCAGGTGCCCTTGACTCCCATTGCTAGAGAGAGGTCAGCTATTGTAACACCTTTTGGATTATATGAGTTTACAAGGATGCCCTTTGGGATGAAGAATGCCCCAGCAACCTTCCAGAGGTTAGTAGATCATATCTTAGTAGGATCAGGAGGCTATGCTCCCACTTATTTTCATGATTTATTTATTTATTTGCCATTTGTTGACCAGGTTAGTCTGGCTGGGCAGAGGCCCTTTTTCAGCAAAGACCCGAAGAGAAAAGCGCCAGATTACAATGTTTACATTTAGAATAAAATGTAAATTACAAAATGCATACAAAACATAGAGGTATAAACAAGATCACAAAATAATGCATGTGCATAGTGATAAACATTCATATATAAGTGCAGATAATCATCCTATAATAACTGCCATTTACAGTCATTCCTGACAAGAGCACCTTCAACATGTCAGGGAGGTCTTAGGTGGATTAAAAATGACAGGGTTGACCATTAAGTCAAGTACTGTAAATGCCAGGTGGGTATGGCAGAGGTCTCCTACTTAGGACATAGAGTAGGGAGTGGTAAGATTAGACCAGAATCTGCCAAAGTGGAGGTTATTCACGTGTGACCTATCCCTGTTACCAAAAAGCAGGCGAGAGCATTCCTAGGGACACCAAAGTACTATAGAAATGTTGTCCCCAACTATAGTACAATAGCTGCTCCCTTCACAGACCTGACAAGGACAAATAGGCCAGATAAGATAATGTGGACCCCAGCATGTGAGCAGGCATTCCAAAAGCATAAAGGCACTTTGGGAGAACCTCCTGTCTTAGCCAGTCCAGATTTCAGTAATGCCAATGCAGATGAATTCTCAAGACAGGGTATAGGTTGATGTGTTTCTAGACAGCCCCATTTTTCTCAAGTCACAATTTTCCAGCATCCCTTGAAAATCTAGCTTGAGTCTTTAAAGTGGGGAAAAATGTGAGGATATCAGATATTGTGATCTGTGCAAGCATGGCTGGCTGAATTTTTGTAAATAATTGTAGGCCAAGAATGCAGCTTCCATGGGAACCGACAATATCCCTGGATGTGTTTTACATGAACTACAAAGTGAACTGGCACCACATCTGTGTGCTCTGTTCAATCACAGCCTTACCTCAGGCTTTGTCTCTATTAAATGGCACAGTGCTATAGTCATCCCTCTCCATAAAGGGGGAGTGACTACAGACCCTGGGAATTATTGCCCCATTAGCCTGACAAGTCTGATATGTAAGGCTATGGAGTGCATCATCATGGACCTAATTAACACGGATATAGGAAATCTCCAAACTCTAGATCCCATGCAATTTGGTTTTGTGAAAGGTAGATCATGATGCTCAACCTGGTTGACTTCTTTGAGTCAGTCACCAGAGCTGTGGATGAGGGCAAGGCAGTTCAACAGCCTACCTCAATCTGGCCAAGGCCTTTGATACCATTTTTCACTCAGGAATTATTGATAAACTCACCAAACTAAGCATCAACCCCTATATCACTAGGTGGGTTGCAAATTGGCTCACAGATAGAAACCACAGTGTGAAAGTAGCGGACTCCAAGTCAGACTGCTGACCAGTCACAAGTGGAATCCCACAGGGCTCGGTCCTGGGTCCTCTCCTGTTTGACATCTACTTCTCAGAAGTCCAGGCCAGCATGGAGGGACTCTGGCTGACCAAGTTCACAGATGACTGCAAGCTGGGAACCATGATTAACTCCCCAAGTGATATAGATATCCTACAGAAAGGCCTCACTGAGACCAATGACTGGTGTCAAAACCATGACCTTAAGCTTAATGCCAGAAAAAGGTGTTGTCATCCCCTTTGGGAAAAAAACTCAGTTCCCACTAATTACCACATTGATGGGAGCCCACTGAACACTGAAGGTGTTATAAGAGATCTGGGGACACAGGTTGACAGCAACCTCTCCTTTGACCACCACATTGCCACTGTGGTCAGAAAGTCCTTCTATGTGGCACATCTCATTACCAAGGGTTTTGCATCCAGGAAGAAAGAGGTCATCATCTCTGTCTACTCTTCTCTCATTACGCCAGTCATTGAGTATGATGCCTCATTTGGCAGGTACCTCACTAGATACACGCAACAGCTGGAAAGGCCACAAAAGTACCTCATGAAGAGGATCCTAGACCTTAGATACATGCCCTACACAGACAGACTAAAAAACACCAGATATTCTCTGTCTCATATTGTCTACTAAGAGGCGATCTCTGCTTGATTTACAAAGCCATGTCTGACCCAGCTCTGTTAGAAATGCTACATTAAAAAAAAATACCAATCCCTCCGCACCACACATTCCAGAGACCTCATCTCATTACCACAATCAACAGAACATGCTGGAGGGACAGGTTCATAACCCAGAGACTGCCCATGCTCTGGAATAGACTTCACATACATGTCTAGCAGAGCATCTCACTGGCCCTCTTCAAAAGAAATCTTGATAAGTGGATGGGAAATAGAAAGTTCACCCTGGGCATCACTCCAATGGCTCTACTTGATAGAGGCACTGGGAACTAATTTCGGGTGGCATGATACCAGGGCACTTCTACGGGCTAGGCTTGTAAAGGCTCCAGGGCCATTAGCCTAATACACACCTATGAACATATGAATAATTGTAAATTACCATGTGCTACATATGCCAGCATGACTAGCTATAATTTTGTAAATAAGTGTGTGTCTTTTATCACTCTGATATATGCACAATGTTTGACTGTCAAACAGTGTTCTTCTGGCTGACCAAATGTACATACTTTTTTTAAAGGTAATTCTGAATGTATATTATACCAGAGTCAGCCAACCTAAATGTGATGTCATTGGGTGCCAGAGCTGGGAGAATAGAATCTTCACTGCAGCTGTTTGTTTACTTTTCAAAGTTTGATACAACAGAGTAGAATTTTCATACCTGCTTCCTGTTACTTTCCTAAAAAATCTGCTATAAAAGCAGGATCTGAGTCAGTTGTTCAGTTTTTCATTCAGTTGTTCCAGTCACTGAGGACAGACAACAGCCTGGAGCATGGACACAATTCCTTATCTTACCTTTCTTGCCTTGCAGACATAAGAGTATAATCTTGCCTTGCTGAGTTATTTAGATTAGATAGTGACATTTAATCTTCAGATAGTCAGAGAACTACAGGTAGTTAGAGGTTTTCTAAAATCAGTGTGTGAGATCTATCATACAGTGTTGTTTTCATATTTCCTATGTATGAAACTCTGTTGTTTATTGGAATTGGTTATTTATTATTTACATGTTTTAAATCATTTTATTTGTTATTAAATATTTTACTACCTCTTATTGTGGCTGGTTACTTAGTGAATACATTTAATAACTTGAGAGAATGTATTCTTATTGTGATAACACCAGGGCCACTCAGAAAAGCCTTACTGCTTGGGTTACATGCTACCATTTGTATCAATATCTATTTTGACCAATATAATTGAACAATCCCTTTTGAAGGGTATTGTAGTATTTGAATGGTGGCAGCCATTACCTTGTAATTTTGGAAAGGGAACAGAGCAGGTATATCTGTGCCAGACTTTCCCAAGAATGTTATGTGTGAATATCAGATATTTAAGAGTGAGTGTGTCAGATTTCTGGAAATGTGACACAGTGCTCTGCAGAGCACTGTGACACAGTGCTCAGCAGTGGTTGGTGTGGAGACTCATTTGAGGACCTGGAGTGAAGCATAGAGTCCAGTTCCAGGTTTGGATCCTGTTCCAGGTATACTCTTAGGAGAAATGTTTTATCTCTGTCCCTGCTTTTAGTGACGCTCCTTACCAAATACAGTGGTGAGGATTGAGATTCTTTAGTTACTGCTCCTGGGTAAAGATGGATCATCACAATGTTCTTAATGGAGGTGCCCTCACTACTGTCTCAATATGCATCGGATCTGTACTCTCTGTGGCCTGGATTCTGAGTTTTTCCGACACTTTCCATAAGTTGTTCAATTGTTACCTTCTGTAGCTTTTTCATATGAAATGTATGCAGCCTCCTATAGCAAAATACTTTTGTCTTTGGACTGCCTTTCAACATATATGTAGTATGATGGATTCTAATCAAGTCATGAACTTTATAAAGATATTACTAGTTATGGTCATTTTACAAATGTTATGTATGAAGGTGTATTTATTACTTTTTATAAGTCACATTAATATTTGTCACAGATGGTGTTATACAGACCTTTGCATTGCACAGAAATGCATACTGTTTATGTTGACATACGCTGCTCACAGGTACAACTGCATAAATGGGCTAACACAGGAATATTATTATGTGCATATAACTGTCCTTCAAATGGCCAACTACCGTAGAGGTCACAATTTCTCCCCCCAGGAAAATAAAATCATAATTGATGCTCTCTGTCAACATGGATGGAGACTCCTTGGCCATTCTGGTGGTACAGTACGGAGACATGAAATCTGGACTGACTTTACCAGCATGATAAATGCAGTTGGAGGTCACAAGCAATCCTATGATGCTTGTAGACTGCACTGTTCAAACATTATCCTTCATGCAGCCAACTGATTCAGACAGCATGAGATATCAAAGGATGCCCCCAGTGGTGGACCACCATTGACCCTTTAATGACATCACAATATTTTTGGCCTCACTGCATACAACAAAAGGGGAAATATGCATACCTGGGGTAGGATTGAAGTTGGAGTTCCAGGCCAAACATCTATGTCTTTCTTTCCATAACATGGTTGGGTATAGAGACAATCACTGCATATTGCTGTAGCATGCATTTTCATGTTTTGTCATTTTTGATTTACAGCAGCAGATTTGAGCAGATCACACACATCCACACAGGGTTAGAATGCTGAACGTAAGTCTAATGACATGTATTCATGCATTTGAAGTACAGATAAAGAAGTCCAAACAACAGGTGTAATGCCATTTGCATTTATATTCAAAGGTCTATCTACTTCGGGATTAAACCAGGGAACAACAAGTGTGTGTCTCCATAGTATTATTGTGACCATTACCTGTTATTGCCTCAGTCTCATTTCATGACATTTTTGTTTACTGTTATATTGTTATTTCTCTAACACTGTACACTAGAGCTACATCTTGTGGGGGAGCAAATTGTGCCAGTTCAAGTGCATTCAGACCAGGTATGCCAAAGCAAAATTGTCATAGCTTGCATCAATGTGTAGCACACGTGATACATGGCTTACTATCATTTGTGTGAATGACATTCTATCGGCATGTATGCTGCCGAAAATCAGAATGTCATGCACAAAATGAAAAGTGTATGGGATAGTCGAAGACACTTATGCGAATGCAGTAGTGCATTCGCATGTGTGTTTGACTATATGTACAGAGATCATGGTACAGTGGGGGAGTGGAAATTCATCCATATACTCACTGTGGTGTGATTTTGGAGTTGGAATATATTAGTAGCAGAGGGTGTGGGGGGCACAGCCCCACAGGGTGGTGCAGGGAGGCTTGCCCCCATGCAAAAACTTGATTTATCGTATAGGAGTTTGATTTACATCAGCTTCTATACTGCTATCACGTGATGTTTTTGGTGACAACGTTCACTCATAGGTTCACAGGTTCATAGGTAGGTACTAGGCTATCTGCCCAAAGGCATTTATAAGCCTAGCCAGAATGTGTTGGCTTTCACCTGCCCTTAGATTAGTTCCCTGTGCCTCTGTCCAGCAGAGCCACTGAAGTGATCCCCGAGGTAAACTTTCTGTTTCCCATCCACTCGTTAAGGTTTCTTTTGAAGAGTGTTAGCAAGGAGCTCTGCCTAATGTAGATTGGGATCTTGTTCCAAAGCATGGGAAGTCTCTGGGACAGGAATCTATCCCTCCAGCACATCCTATTTATTGTTGTGGTGAGGTTTAGATCCCTAGAGTGTGTGGCTCGCAGGGATAAGGTTTTCTTTAGGTGGAGCATGTCCATCAATTCTGGGTTGGACATGGCCTTGTATGTCAGGCAGAGATCACCTCTGAGTAGGCAGTATGCAACCAAGTACAGCTGTAATTTCTTCAGTCAAGCTGCATAGGGCATCTGTTTGAGGCCAGTGATGTTTTTGGTGAGGTACTTCTGTGGTCTTTCCAGCTGTTGCAAGTGTCTTGTAAGGTACATCCCAAATGGGGCATTGTACTCTATGATGGGTCTGATGAGTGATGAGTAGAGGGGCACAATGACCTCTTTTGATCTGGATGCAAACCCTTTTGTGATTAGGTGGGCCACATAGAAGGATTTTATAACCACTTTGGCTATGTGATTATCAAAGGTGAGATTACTATCTACTTGGGTCCCCAGATCCCTTATTACGTCTTTCGTATTTAGGGGACTACCATCTTTGTGGTAGTTTGTGGGTACTTTGTTTTTTTAAAGGGGGTGGCAATGCACTTTTTTGGCATTTAGCTTGAGGCCATGATTTTGACACCAGGTATCTGTCTCAGTTAGACCCTTTTGGAGGATGTCTCTGTCAGCCGGAGAGTCAATTATAGTCCCTAGTTTGCAGTCGTCTGTGAACTTGGTCAGCCATAGTCCTCCTGTGCTTGCCTGTACCTCTGAGAAGTATATGCTGAACAGGAGGGGTCCTAGGATTGAGCCCTGGGGAACACCACTTGTAACCGGTTTAGAGTCGGACCTAGCTCCTGCAACTCCAACCATGTGAGTTCTGTCCATGAGCCAGTTGGCAACCCATCTTGTGACGTAGGGGTTTATGTTCAGGCTGGTGAGCATGTCTATAATACCAGAATGGGCAATGTTGTCGAAGGCCTTTGTGAGGTCTAGGTAGGCTGTGTGTACCACCTTTCCTTCATCTATAACTTTCTCAAAGAAGTCCACCAGGTTTAGGAGGCATGATCTGCCCTTAACAAAGCCGAACTGGGTAGGGTCCAGTGTTTGGAGGTTCCCAATGTCTCTGTTAATGAGTTCCATGATGATGCACTCTATAGCTTTGTAGACCAAGCTAGTCAGGCTTATAGGGCGATAGTTCCCGGGGTCTGTTGTGGCTCCACCTTTGTGGAGTGGAATAACTGTTGCTGTGCGCCACTCTATGGTATGTAGCCTGTGGAGAGGCTGAGTTTGAACAGTGTGTTTAGGTGAGGGGTTAGTTCATCTTTGAGCTTGTGTAGGACACAGCCTGGGACACCGTCCGGTCTCATTGATGCTGTGCTTTTGGCTTGGAGAGGGCTGTTTTAACCTGAGTGTCTGTGATTTCAGGGACTCTATATTCTTCTGGTATGGCTATGGGCCCTTTTGGGGGTGAGAGGGGGGGGTGAAGTTTGTGCTGAACCTGTCTGCCAGGATGTTGGTGATATCGGTGGGTTCAGTGTATTTTGTGCCATTCCGCACTAACTCCGAGCAGATCTGAGCATTGCCACTTAGATTCTTGACATAGCTAAAGAATCCCTTGTGGTTATCTTTGGAGTCCTTGGCAAGTTTTCTTTCAAAGCTCGCCTTGGATGATTTTATGAGGGATCGTAGTTTCTTGCTGATACTGATCAGGAATGTCTTCCCTTCTTGGGATTTTACTTTTTTCTGTACTAGTTTCCTCCTTCTGTTGTATAGCTTGTTTATGGCAGGAGTCCACCAGACTGGTTTCCCTTTCTTGGAGGAGTGAGTCTTGGTTTTGCTTGGGATGGCATGCTCCATGCATTCTTGTAGGTGCCCGTAGAATGCATTAGTAAATGATTTTGCAGCTTGGACAGCGTTATCCTTCAGCATGGGGGCTTTGAAACTTTCCACCTCGGTCTTAAGTAACGTGAAGTTTGCCTTTGAAAAGTTTTTCACGGTGGTTTTCTTGTCTGGGGTTGGGGGCGGAATGTGGATATCCAAAGTGATTTGTTTATGGTTAGATCTAACCAGTGAGGGGTTGACCTCCGATGTGGAACACCAGTCGCCCATGTTGGTGATGGCCAGGTCCAATATGTTGTCATCTTTGGTGGGAGTGTTGACCAGTTGAACCAGGGCATTTGAGTTTATAAATTCTAGGAAATGTTGAGCAAGGGGAGTTAGTACTTGAGTAGTTCTCCCAGTTAATGTTTGGGTAATTGAAATCACCCAATATTAGGGTGTTTGGTAGGACCTTTATGTTTCCCAGTGTTTCCAGAAATGCAGAATGGCAGTCCTGGGACATGGTAGGTGATCTGTAGCAAGTTACAATTTGAATTGCAGTTTTGCCCATTGTTAGTTGCACGTGGGTGATCTCTGAAGCATCGTGATGTGCCACTAAACTGGAGGTGTAGGTATCATTGATGAATATGGATACGCCCCTGCCTTTTGTATTTCGGTTTGGGTTCTGTGATTGAAATGTATGGTATGAGTTGTAGCCTGGTAGTGCTGGGGTGCTCTCTGGAGCCTTAAACCAGGTTTCTGTTACTGCACATATATCGATTTTCTCCATACTGAGGAGTGCCTTGAGTGAGTGCATTTTGAGGTTCAGACTTCTGGCATTAAGTAGCATTACCCTCAGTTTTTTGTTACTTGTGCTATGTACATTGGTGGGTTTGTCTTTTGAGCCTTGCCTAAGAAAGGCACTATGGGGGTGGCAAGAGCCTTGGCCAGTATTCAAAAGCCTAAGGGTGACATGTGCAAGCCATCTCTAGTGAAGCAGCGTGGCTTGTCGAGAATGTCATCCCAGGTGGACAGACAATGGATCCCCTTTGAATGACACCAGAAACTTAGCCAATTGTTGAACTCGAGAATTTTTTCTTTATACCGTGGTATCATTTTTGGTGAGGGCAGGATGCTACTCAGGGTCAGCGTCATACCGGCCTGGGCTACGTGAGCAGAGAGAGCTCTTCCATGTCTCTTTTCATGTAGTCCAGAGAGGTACGGCTCAGGTCATTCACACTAACATGGACAATGACGAGTCATATCTGTACTTGTTCTGGAGTGACCTGAGTGCTTGTGTTATGTGGCGGATCCTGGCACCCAACAGGCAGATAACAGTAACCTTCTCCTTATTCAGCCTAGTGAGTGGGACGTTAGTGTGCCTGACTATAGAGTCACCTATTACTAGTATGTTGGGTATGTTATTTTGCCCTAAGGGCTGTGTATTTGTACTGTGGACTCAAATGTGTTTATCATTTGGGTCGACATTGTGTAACTGTGGAGAGCTGTGTTTTGGTGTTTATTTTCATTATTGTGAACGGCAAATGTTTTGCCTTTCACAATTATGATAGTAAACCTGTTACATGACATTTATGTCAATATTTTTTAACACAGGCCATCTGGTGTATAGGTGCAACATCCAACTCAGGAGTATCTGCAGTCCATGTTACCGTATTGTATATGTGTTGCTGTCAGTATTGTTTTTGATAAGTATATGACTGTGTTGCGTTTCTCTTTAATTTCCCACTGCAGGATCCACAGTACAAACCACAGCCTCTCTCCAGCAGGAGTCTGTCAGTGATTTGCTATTAACTATGTTTTACACCTGTCATTGTTGTTAATCCTGTTGTTGCTCTCCATTAATACTGTTTCCTTCTACCCATTCCTAGAGTAGACTGCATCAATCTCAGCAAGGGCACATACAAGTGGTATGTGCTTGTCAAACCTTCTGTATGCATATCTCAACTATCCAGATTTTTGCAGAATGTCCAGATTTTTGCCTCATATTTTTGGCCTATTCCTCATAATTTTTTTGGTTTTCTGGCAAATTGTTGAGATTTGACATCAGAAAATAATAACAGTCATTTGAGTTTCAGACTTTATACCCTTCAAGAAATTCATGCTAATGCAAAACCTGTTATTCTACCAACTTTCTAAGTTTATAAGAGCAATATTTAGAAATTGTCCCTATTTTTGGGGCCTTCCCCTGAATTATTTATGGCTTTTCCAGATTTCTTGTGGTAAGTGATTGAGAGGTGTATCTTTTTGTTTTAACTGTGTTCATATGGTTAATAGTGGCAATGATGTGATCACTAATGCTGTTTTTTCCTTGCAATAGTTGATTTTCTTCCTTCTTCAACAGCACCATCTTCCCATATGGAGTTGTCAGGTTTGTGTTTTGTTTGTATTCCTCACATATGTCATGTATGTTGGCCTTGTGACCTAATTATATACTCCATGTATGTGGATTCTGCAAAACATACATTAAACCTCATATAAAGTTGTCATTATTTGTAACATTGCAGAGAGAGAGAGATATATGTCATGTGTCTGATTCCATCCATCAAGTGATGTATGCAGATTGTGCTGATCTTTGTTTTTTTTATCTTGTAGCACATCAACTATCTGTATCGCCCATCAGCCCATCCAGTGATCATCAGATGGTTTCACGTGTGTCTTAGCATGGTATTATGGCCCCTGACACACAGGACCTTGACGTGTTGGGAGAGTCCATCCAAAATGCTGACAGTGA
This sequence comes from Protopterus annectens, assembly GCF_019279795.1. Classification (NCBI taxonomy): domain Eukaryota; kingdom Metazoa; phylum Chordata; order Ceratodontiformes; family Protopteridae; genus Protopterus; species Protopterus annectens. The sequence goes on from NC_056728.1 coordinate 1,112,396,898, forward strand.
TGTTGCTGCAGTTGTAACCTCAGATGTGGAGGGGAACTTGTCTAGCCATTTGGAGGATGATCGCATATTGGATGTTGAATAAGGAGAGGCTGTTGAGCAACAGACCCTAGTTGAGACTGCTGCTGATGGCAGTTCCCCATAACAACCTGAAACAAGGCATTACAGTAGATGTAGGTGTGCAGATATTGTGCATGACTAGGTATCAGAGGTGTCCACCTCCTGCTGCAAACAAAGGAACAGTCACAGCAATGGCATCGGTCAAACATCTGTGCACTTGCATGAGCCACAGATTTTGTGGCATGCCAACAATATCTGATGCATGAAGAGCAAGAGGGCAGATATGAAATAATGGCTGGACTGGCCACTCAAAATGTCTGCTAGCTGTGGCATGGTTGGTAGAAACCCTGGCCTCTATGGTACTTCAGCAGTGTTGTACTACCAACAGGGTTCTGCATTCCCTGACTGTGGTCAGCAGATTGCAACATGGGAGAGACATGGTACCTCTCTACAGAACCACCAATGGGCATCGAGTATCAGTGGCTGTGGTCCAACAAGCACAGAGTTCAACTGCTGGCCCATGTGTTGTGGTTCAGCCAGTCACAAGACCTTCAACTCATAGTCATGTTCCTTCACCTCAGCATGGTGTTGTCACCCCATCAATCTCCTCTGTGGAGCAACCAGGACAACATGTTTCTGTACATGGTTGGTGCAGAGCACACTGTGGTGTGAGAGGTCAGTGAGGTCACTCTACACTGTGTTAGATTGTGTCCAACAGTGTCACAACCATATCTGTCTCATATTAATCAATTGCCACTTTACTGTGATATATTTTTCTGCGGCTATTAAACATTCTGCATTACATCCTGAGTGGTTTCACTTTTTTCATGTTATCGTATTGTAGAGATATAAATGTGTAGCACTGATGTGTGCCCCCCCATTGTTTTTCATACAGTGATACAACAATCTGAGTGTGTATGCATACCTATGTCAGTTGTGCCCTGAGCTGATGATCCCTGTAGTGACACATTTGCATATGTTCATATTATAATATATTATGACTATGGTGTTATGTCTGATGCTGAGTGTGTACATCTAGTGGGTAATTCCGATTAGATGCCATCTATGTTGCTGTGGTGGGCCAACACCTGAACATCAATGTTTAATCTGTGTACTCATGTATGTGTGGATTGTCATGACTCAAATGCGTGGGTCAGATGCTGCTATGTAGCCTGGGCCTGCACTTGTGGTCACACCCTATGTTGCCTACACCTGTGTTTTCTGTCCCCTACATCCTCCTGCTCCTCCTCTGAAACCTGTGGGATGTTTTCTTCAGAGATCTGGGGTCCTTTGGATAGTTCATCCACATCTGCAGCTGGTAGACTGCCATGTGCTCTAGCTAACATGCTATGTAGTATGGCGCACAATGCTATCATCTGTGCTGTCTTTTCAGGTGTGTATTGCAGTGTGACCCCAGATGTCAGTATCCATACATCTGAGCCTAGCTTTAAGTATACCAAACACATGCTCTATGGTGTTTCTGGTTGTTGCATGTGCTCTACTGTAGGCCTGCTGTGCAGGTTGGATGGTTCTCTGTATGGAGTCATTAGCCACTGCTCAAGTGGATAACCACATTCACCTGTTGTGCGGAATGAAAACACGTTTGGTTAGAAAGGATATTATTGTGAGGGATATCCTTGGCTTACATCCTAGCTCTGTTCCTGTACTTACCCAGTAGCAGTCCCTCAAGTGTTTCACCTTGCTGGAATGCAGCCCTCAGTCCACTTTCTCTCCATATGGCAGCATCATGGACACTTCCAGGATATGTTGCCATGATGTTTGTTATGCTGACATCTGCTGCACACACAGCTTGGCAGTTGGTAGACAACCAGCGTTTTATGTTTATTTATCAGTCTGTTTTACAATGTACTGGTGTCTTCATAGGTATGTGTACACAATCAGTTGTGCTGAGTACATGGGGGAAGTTTGCAATGTTGTAGAACTGGTGCATTACATTTCTCTGCTTCATGGGAGTGGATGAAAAGTCTATATAGTCATCTACCTAACTCCACATTGCTGACAGGAATTGGGCAGGGATATGACTGGCTTCTGTCTGTGATACTCCCACAGCATTCCCCATGTGTCTCTGGAATGTCCCAGACGTGACTATATCTAGGCTGAGACACACTTTGGCTTCAAGGGGCATGTGATTTCCTTGTAGGGTCTGCACATACATTTGTGGGGGTAGGGCACACATGTTGCAGATAGCCTACACCAGTTGTCTGTCTAGCCAGTACCTGTTGATTATAGGTTCATAAGTTGGTACTAGGCTATTGGCCCTAGGGCCTATACAAGCCTAGCCATAACAATTCCCTGGCTGTTTCTTCCCACGCTATTTACTTCCCTGGACCCCTGTCAAGTAGGGTGACTGACATGATCCCCAGGGTGAATTGCCTTTCTCCCTTCCAATCGTCAAGGTTCCTTTTGAAGAGGGTCAAGGAGGCACTCTGCTTGACATGTATGGGCAGTCTATTCCAGAGTTTGGGGAGTCTCTGGGTCAGGAACCTATCCCTCCAGAATGTTTTGTTCATTGTGATGACAAGGTTTAGATCCCTGGAGCATGTGGCTCTGAAGGATTGGGATTTCTGTAAGTGTAGCATGTCTAACAGCTCTGGGTTTGACATGGCCTTGTATGTTAAGCAGAGATCACCTCTGAGTAGACTCATTTACTTATTAATTACTTAATAGACTTATTTGCTGGTCTGACAACTGGTTTAGTTGTGGCCTTGCTCTGACTTTAGCCAGCTGCCTTCTAGGGTACATAGCCGCAGCCTTATTTATGGCTTGTATCACTGTAGCCTGTTGCAGTTCATTAACAGCAGGTTGCATTTTTTTGTATGCTTTTGTTCTTTTGCTATGGAATATGGCAGCCTCTGTAGTATTAGCTTTAATTCCCAGGAATCCATAAGTCATACACTGAGGATTTCAGAAACAGAGTTGGCATGGCAATTTGACACATTTAAGTTGTGTTGTGTGTGCACAATGTGTTTTGTAATCAGATGGGCGAGTGTGGAATCCATAATTATCCTACACTGAATAGCTAAGCACTCAGACTGCCTTCAGCATGTCTTCTGAAATTACATCCACAATAGGTGCACTGAAGTCTTTCTTCAATATGCTGCACTGTCCACAAATTGCTTCCGCAAACTTTACAGAATCTGGCCCAATAATTATATAATAACTGCCTAGTTATTATAATAGTATTAAAAAGACATATCTCTGTTAGTATACTATGAAAGCTAGCTTTACAATACTGTAGCATCCCTACAAAACCAGTAAGGTGGTCCTACTGTTAGCTCATGTACTCATCCCTCATTAGACCCATTATAGAGTACAACGGCCCTTTTGGTATGTACCTCACAAGACATCTGCAACAGCTGGAAAGGCCGCAAAAATACCTCACTAAAAGAATTACAGGCCTAAAGCAGATGCCCTATGCTAACAGTCTAAAAAAAACTCCAGCTATACTCTGTGGCATATCATCTACTCAGAGGTGATCTCTGCTTAACATACAAGGCCATGTCAAACACTGAGCTGTTGGACATGCTCCACTTAAAGAAATCCCAATCCCTCAGAGCCACACGCTCCAGGGATCTAAACCTTGTCATCACAATGAACAAAACTTGCTGGAGGGATAGGTTCCTGACCCAGAGACTCCCCATACTCTGGAATAGACTGCCCATACATGTCAAGCAGAGTGCCTCCTTGGCCCTCTTCAAAAGGACCGTTGACGATTGGATGGGAGATAGGAAATTCACCTTTGGGATCACATCAGTTGCCCTGCTAGACAGGGGTCCAGGGAAGTAAATATTGTGGGAAGAAATATCCAGGGAATTGTTATGGCTAGGCTTGTATAGGCCCTAGGGCCGATAGCCTAGTACCAACCTATGAACCTATGAACCTATGAACCTATTTGTCTTTTCTTTGAAACATTTTTCTTAATAAAAAACTTGCTGCCGAATAGAAATTATGAATAGTTGCAAATAGTTAGTGGGGCTTCTTTGATTTAGAAATTTCAGTCGTTAGGGCCATCTTCTGCTGTGATACTGCTGTGCTACTATGCCTACTGTGCCTAAGTTGGTGGAGGAGTCAAAAACCTTGCCCACATTGAGATAACTGGTGTGTACCATTTTACCTTTGACTATTCCTTTGACTATTGCCTTGGTGACCTTTTTAAAAATAGTGCACCAAGATGAGTAAGCATGATCAGTCTTTGATGAATCCAACTGAGATGTGCCCAGTGTTTGGAGGTTACCTATGTCCTTACTGATTAATTTCATGATGATCCTTTCCATGGTTTTGCATATGAGGTTGGTCAAACTTATGGGTCTGTAATTACCTGGGTCTGTGGAAGAGCCTCTCTTACGCAAGGGAATAATAGTTGCTGTTTTCCATTCACTTGGTATATAACCCATATGGTGGCTAAGGTTGAACAGCGTTGTTAGGGGTGTAGCTAAATCATACCTCATGATATCCAAGACACATCTTGGGATATTGTCAGGACTACTGACATAGTTTCTTTTTAGTTTTTTTTTTCAGGACTTGGTCTTGTGTGATTACTAGAGGTGAACTGGCTTCAGGTATTTCATGTGAGATAGATGGGGGAGGGGTAACATTTGAATTGAATTTATCAGCCAGTAGGCTAGGTATATTTCCAGCTTTGGTGTAGGTAACATTGTTTACAATCACTTCACCATGCTGTTGTGTTGTGCTCATGAAAAAAGGTCTTGTATCTGTGCTTTACTTGTGTGATTATTTTCACCTCAAATTGTCTTTGGTAGCTCTAATTAATCTCCTGAATTGTTTGTTAATTTCAGTAGCAAGGACTATGGCATTCTAGGAATTACTCTTCTTACTTTTGGTTGAACTTTTTTTTACTTTTATGGATATAATGATTCCACCATGTGGGATTGTTTCTGGGGTTTACCCTGCACTTGTTACTACAGGGGTACAGATTCATCTATGCAGTTAATTACATGCAAATATAGTTTGGCGGTATACATTTCTGCATAATCAGTGGAATTAACTGGGTTTGGTGGGGATTCTAAGCTTGCCAATGTATCACTTAGGAGTAGTTTGTCTTAAAGAATTTCCTAAAGGTACTTGGGTATAAGGAATCTCTGGTTTAAATTTTATTTCGAAGGAGACTGCTTTATGGTCAGACTTAATGTTCATCTAAGTAATGAAGATATGCAAGGTACTGTGCAAAATGCTCCCGTATTAGTAAGGAAAAGATCCAAGATTTATTCCCCCTAGCTCATAGGTTCGGTTCATAGGTTGGTACTAGGCTATCGGCTCTAGAGCCTATACAAGCCTAGCCATAACAATTCCCTGGCTATTTCTTCCCACAATATTTACTTCCCTGGACCCCTGTCTAGCAGGGATATTGACTAATTGTTCCAGGGCATTTGTACTGACAAAGTCTGTGAATCACTGTGCTTGTGCACTAGTGGTGGTGTAGGTTTCTCAGTCTATAGTTAGATAGTTTAGGTCATCTAGGAAAATTATATTGGGTTTAATACTGAGTGATTCTAGTTAAAACAAGACCTTTTTGATGGTTATTTGGATATGAAAAAACTCTAGTGCATCATGTTGTTTTACCAGCCTTGATGTGAGTCTCTTCTGGATGTAGATTGAGATACCTCCATGTTTTTTTCCCTCCTGTGCAGTAGCTGATCTAAAACATGTAGAAAGCATTATAGCCCTGTACAGCCAAAGTGCTCTCCACTATTTTAAACAATGTTGCAATCACAACACAGACGTCAGTATCCTCCGGGGTGAGAATGGCCTGTAGGGAGTGGAGTTTCTTGTTTAAGCTACTAGTATTGATTAGTTATGCCTTTACATTTTCCTTTTCTTGTTTCATTATGTTGGTAGGTTCATCAGGCTAGCACTGCCTACAAAAGGCACTATTGGAGTGGGCAATGCCTTTGCCAATAATCAAAACCCTAGTGGGGACGCATGCAAGCCATTTGTGGTGAAGTAGCATGGTCTGTCAATCATATCCTTTTGAGCTGATAAATGTTGGACCCCTTTTGAATGAAACCAAAAATTAAGGCAATTGTTGAGATCAGTTATTATTTGTTGATATCATGGCATCATCCTTGGAGAAGACAGGAATGCTGCTCAATGCTTAGGCTCATACCTGTCTTCAGCACATAGTCTGAGAGCTCCATTACGTCTCTTATCATATAGGCCAATGAGGTACACCTCAAGTAATTTATAGTGGCATGAACTATGACAGGGTCATCCTGGTACTTGTTTTCAAGGACTTGAGTGCATGTGTGATATGATTGAGCCTGGTACCAGACAAGCAACTAACTGCCACTCTTTCCTTGCTCAGCCTGCACATCTGTATGTCTTACAACAGAGTCACCTATAAGAAGAATGTTTGGTTGGTCAATGCCTGCTTTGTGGGCTCAGCATCTGTGGCTTTGGGGCTATTTGTATTATGTGAGGAAGTAGGCTTAATTTGCTGATCATGTTTTGTGCCTGTATTGTGTTTTAGAGGTCTTTGAGGTTTAGGTAAGTTAATCTTTAGAACTTTAGCATATGATTGTGATGGCCTTGGAGTGGTGTGATATATGGTGTACTCCTGACAATTTTGGTGTCTGAGTTTACTGTGTGTAATATTTTTGCCTCCAAGAACATTATATTGCTAAATCTCTCACACTCTGTGTTATGATGTTTGAGTAATAAATGATCATCAGACAACATGAGGCAATTCTTACACTGTTTCAAGATACCCATCTCAGTCAGGGTGGCTATAGATGTTGTGGTGGTGTGCTGGTGCATGATACTGACAGGATTGACTCTGGGGGCAAGGGTAACTATAACTGCTTGGAGTCCGGTTTTAGAATAATCTTTTGGTGGACTTGCTATGAATTATGTAAATTTCAATACAAAACAAGTAGCCTGGAAACTTTCTTCTGCTATCAGCAAGAACCAGTAAACTAAATAAATTTTTAAAAAACTCATTAATTTGATACTAAAATCAGTACATGCAGTATCAGTACACTCATTGTTAAGCAATTTCATCAAAGGCCTTTTAATCTAGTGAGTAATTTAAGGGGAGAGACTTTGCAAGATGATACATATATGTTTATTGTCAGCACCCAATGAACACAGTGAGAGGGAGGGAATTATGTTGTCAAATTATCATAACGGACAGGCGACAGCAGATGCACTAGGTTTAAGACAACTACAGCAGGCTGGGATGGAGGGAAAAACAATTAGACTCTTAGCACTTAGATGACTGGCCTGGAACTGCCTTAATGCAAAGATAAGTCCTGAAGTAGTCTGCCATACACTCAGTGCATAAAAATGAAACTAGGTTTAATACCAACAGTTAGACAACTTAAGCAGCAAAATGCAGTGCAGCTGTACTGAAATTACTAACATAGGGTTAAATACCTTATCTAAAGCAGACACAGACTGTTAAAATGAATTTAAAATCAGTTCAAGAAATGAAAACACTCATCTTTCTTTCTCTGTGTAATAGAACTATTATTATTATTATTATTATTATTATTATTATTATTATTATTATTACTATTATTATTTTACTTGCTGAGGATTGTAGATTAATGTCATTAGTAAGCAAGGTCTGTTCATTTGGTTTAAGACTGGTTAGCTGTATCTATAATTTCCCTAAATACCTGACATATTCTAGAACTGACAAAATATCTGTAACTACAGAGAAAATGCACACTTCCTGAAGGCCTTAGATACACAGCAACAACTTTGTCTGATCATGATCCCAGTGTTAAATTGCCTGATCAAGCTATCCATTTAGTAAATCACATGACCATACCCCCAGTTAGTGAATTGCCTGATCACCCTCCCCCCAAGTAAGTGAATTGCCTGATCATGCTCTTCAGTTAGCAATGTTATCTACAGCTTGTGAGATGTCCTGATCACTAATACTCAATTATTCATTCCGTTTTAAGGTGTGATACGAAGCTCTGTTAAGGGACTGGGATGCTGTGGGAAAGTAATCAGAGGCAGATTTCAAGAGAAATGGGAGGCTCTGAAAGGTGTTTGTAGACCTTCCATAGAACAATATATTAAAACAGTGTGGACATAGTTCAGCTGTACTCAAGAAGCTTGCAGGGAATGCAAGAACTGCAGGGACATAGGGTATGGGAAATGCTATCAGTAGTGCAGAGCAGGTGTAATTGCAGATAATAAAACAGAATTTAAAGGAAATAGATTTAACAGCAATATTCTAATAACTCTATTATCACATATCTTTGACACTTAAGCTGAAACACTTGAAGGGTAAAATGACAGGTATACTTCTCAACTGCCCAGATTCTAGCAGAATGTCCACATTTTTGTCACAAATTTTTGGTGTGTTTCTTATAAAACGTATGATTTTCTAGCAAATTTCTGAGGATTGACGCCACTGAATAATGACATGCATTTGAGTTTCAGACTTTATATCCTTTGGAAAATGCATGCTAATGCAAATATTGTTATTCTAGAAAGTTTCTAAGTTTATAACAGCAATATTTAAAATCCAACCCTATCTTTGGGCCTTTGTCTCCACATTATTTTAGGATTTATCCAGATTTCTTGCACTAAGAGGTTGAGAGGTATGATGACAGATCCAACCAAATAGGGCACTGAGGACCACGAACACACGTCGGTATAACGTACTGAAAGTTTTTTTAATAAAAGTTTCTGTACATTATACCACCATGTGTTTGTGGTCCTCAGTGCCCTCTTTGGTTGGATTTATTAGCTGTTGCTAACCAGCTACCCAGCTCATAACTGCATGTCTACCCATTCTGTTTGTCCCCAGTTCTGCCCTCCCCATCTTTTATTAGAAAAAGGCATTTTTTTTTAATTCTCTACATATATCATCTTTCTGTATTCCTCAGATGTTGCCACCACGTCTTCACAAGTTCACCATGTATGTAAATTCCTACACTCCTCGGATCGTACATCCAGCACACTAACCCTTCTCATCAGCTTCCTTTTGCAGTCTCTGTGGAGTTCTATACTGTCTATGATGTAATCTCATATATAAACTGTATACTGTATCCACTTCTCTGAATTTCCTTCTCACATCCAAAACTCATTTCACACCCCATCTCCATCTCATAGCCCACTGTCTTTCAGCCATTTTGTCTCAGCTTTTCTAATCCCTGTATCACCTCTTCTTTGCCCAAACCCCTATATCTATCTATATATATATATATATATATATATATATATATATATATATATATATATATCCTTAATTATCTCTAGCTGTCTTATTCCCTAATTTGTTCATCCCTCCACTCCTAATGACCCTGCCCCCCCATCTGCTGTCCTTAAGGTCTTGTTAACCTCTATACCACTTCAGTATATAATGCATCACCTCTTCCTAAAAATAATATTTCCTTTATTTATCCTTACTTCTGCACCCCCCACCACCACTTCAATCCATTCTTAATTCTACCAACCAATACATTTAATACACTTCCCCTCCAATCTCAGCTCCACCTTCCTAACCATAAACCTACACATGACTCCACACCTTCCTCATCCTCACCTTTCTCTCAAGCTTCTCCTTTTCCTCTTCCTCCTCTTCCCAAAGCTTATTAGTGCTGTGGCACACTGCTGAAAAATCAGACATGGCCCACCTTAACGCCTGCTTGCTGCGTCTCATCTTCTCCTTGGCCATCCTCACCCTGTTCGTCCTCTACACATAACTATCCCAATCCCTCTGAATTTCCGCTAACTATGGCTCAAACAGGCTGGCGCCATCATGCCTCAATAGTTACAGAACCAGAGACAGTGCCATTACTCTTATTACTTTGACCTTTTACCCTAAAGTGATCCCACTTTCCTCGACCATCTATGTAGCAGCTTACTCACCTGATCCCTCAGTTCCTCCTGTTTCTGTTCCTCATGCCTCCAGTGAATGCATACAGCCTGACCTCCACATCTGTATCACTACTGCTGTAGCAACATTAGTGGTTCACCTGTGAACCTACCTCAATGGTCTTCTATGGACTATTGCTCACCAGCACCTGTTGCAAGATGCATAAAGATTCATGGAACTAAATTCAGACATGTTAATAGCTGAAATAGGAAATTTAGGGAGCTAAATTATTAACAATACATGTACCCTTTTTTAATATTCAGACCCATCTTTATCATCCTTATCTGCAGTACAAGAGAGGTAATTATTAACAGCAGGGATGATTAGTGGGGATGAAGATAGCATCCATTGTATAGTAAACTTATTAAACTTATTAAACTTATTAAAAATAAATCCCTCCAAAACTGTTTAATTTACCAGCAACTTAGAAACAGTACCAAACACAAAATTAAACTAGACAAACAATACTAATATTCTAATTTGCAATGGAAATACAGAATGAATCCACAAATATTCTGGAACACAATCAATAACATACTTCATCCTGGCCAAACCATAACCCCCCCACCAGCTTACCTGATAATACAAACATTATTGCTGAACAATTTAACATATTCTTCACTGAAAGTGTTTTAGCAATAAGAATAGCAAGTCTCTCACAATGCCAACACCCAACAATCCAAGCAATATTGTAGATGCATTCTCATTTCAGACAGTCCCAAAATAAACTATTGGAAAACTATTTAAGAAGTTGAAACTGACTTCACTGGCAGCAGATAACTTGACAGAAAAATATCTAAAATTAACAGCAGATGTTATTGCCTTCCCTGTATCAATACTTTTAAACTGCTCTATAACAGGACAGTATATCCCAGCTATTTGGAAAATTGCATATATTACACCATTAACACAAAGGAGGTAATTCAACAGAACTAACAAACTACCGTCCCATTGCTATACTTTCACCACTTTCTAAAATTCTGGAAAAATGTATCCACTTTCAACTTCTTAAACACCTTCTAAACAATAATCTCCTCTCATTGTCACAGCATGAATTATAACCACATCATAGCACTACTACAGCTCTTCTAAGTTTCACTAATACTATAAATAAATTCAGAGACAACGACAAAATAGTGTCTTCAGTCTTTTTGGACATGTCTAAAGCATTCAATATAGTTTCCCATGCTAAGTTACTGTCCACTCTGAAAAATCTTAATATCAACCCTGATGCTGTTAACTGGTTTCAAAGTTATCTATCTAGCCACCACCAAGCTGTGAAATAGAAGCAAGATCTATCCCCCCTCCTTCCTGTTACACTTGGAGTCCTTCAGAGTTCAATCCTAGAGCCCCTCCTTTTCAGCATATTCATAAATGATCTTAATACTGCCTCCTCTAAAACATCTATCATACAATACGCAGATGATTCAACCCTCATATGTGCAGACTCCACAATAACTCAACTTCTTACAGTCAAACAACAAGCCTTCTCTGATATTGAAATATGGCTTGCGAACTCTCAACTCATTCAACCCTAATAAAACTAAACTTATGATCTTTCATCCATCTAAACCTACTAACCTCCCAGCTAACTTTTATATCACTGCCAGTAATAATACTAGGATTTTTCCAGATTCCCAAACAAAACTATTAGGCATCATAATTGACAACAGACTAAAATTTGACATACACATTTCTAATACGAAAAAACACAAAGAAAGAAGCAGCCAAACTGGATTATAACTCTTCTTTACTGAAATTCAAATTCTGGTACCTCGGCCTTCGCCTTCACATTAATAACCAAAGAGCTTTGCGTGACTGTGTGATGCTTAGATCTTTCTAATGAATGTAAATCTGTATGGAATTTGTAAAATATGATTTGCATGTATATATGAAATAGTTTTTTTTGTAAAATGTATGGAGCTTTTCTCCCCAGGCCTCTGCTGAAAATGGATATGTATCCAGTCATACTATCCTGGTCAACAAATGTAAAATAAAATAAATAAATAAATAAATAATAAAGCCAAAAATAGACACTGCTTCTTCCTGTCTTATCCCAGCTCTGTTTTATGCAGCTCCCACATTGATTAATCTTCAATCCTCTCAGCTCCCTCTCCTCAAACAGTACTATAATAAAACAGCTCAGTCTGCTACAGATCACCATTATACATCACACCACTGCTTTGCACTAAAGCAACTCCAGTGGCTAAAGCTAAGACATTTCCTAACATGCACACAATAATCACTTCCCATAAACTCGTAAGTATGGAGCTCATTCTTCATAAATGTTAAACCAATAAAAAATAACAAGTCCTTCAAACTACAGTTAAAGACTACCCAATGAATATTTGGATATGCACCTGTGCTTCTCCTGGATAATCTGCCACTGTCTTCTCCCTTCCACCTGTTTACAGTTTCTTTTAAACTTCCTTCTGTGCATAATTTGAGCAAATACCAAATTATTTTCATCTATTCATCCTGTTTTCGGCCTCCACATCAACCCTCACATTAGTTTTGTCTCTCTTTGTCTCCTTTTTCTTTCACTTTCTAAACTCTCTCCTGACCTCTCTCGTTTATTTTCTCACCATCTCATAATCCCCATTCTTTGTATTACAAGGATACCAATATTACTTTCTGACTTGAAATCCACCCTGTTCTACTGCTATTCATAGAGTACAATGTAATTCAATTGTATTCGCTATACATTGTGCATCTTACTATACTTACGGCTTATGACTATTTTAACAAATTTCTAAATAGTAATATTGTTTACAGCTTGTGTAATATGAAACCAATTATTGTTTATACTTATTTTTACTATATAAGGTAGTAATGCTTATTTTTCTGTATTTTCTTATGGCGCTTTTCTCCCTGGGCCTCTGCTGAAAAGGAGTAGATTATTTTCCCAGACAGACTATCCCAGTAAACAAATACAATAAATAAATAAATAAATAAATAAATAAATAAATAGGACATGTTATCAAAAAAAAGTTGTAGCATTTTCTTGAGATAAGAGATCTGCTTTTATAGGTAATCATTGTAAACAGAAGGTTGTTGGAATCTTGGATTTTGGATCAACTTTTTTTGTTCCCTTTTTCATGTGTCAGTGTTACAGCTAGATTTATCAACAGTTAGTAGGTCCCCAGGGTGTTAGACGTTAATATTTTTTCTAGGTTTTCTGGTGGGGGGGGCAAATTTGTTCAAAACCCTACATCAGTGCTCAGTAAAGTATACTTTCTCAATGAAAAAATAGGACTTACCAAAGCAGAGCGATAAGGGCAACCGTCAAGACCATTGTGTACTCTTAAACTTATTAGTTAAAGGGGATATTACATTTACCTCATACAGTCAAAATGGTATCCACTAGCCTAATAAATGAAAGCTGTACTATCACAGTCTCTACCACATGAAATTTGATATTGCCTGTATGCAAGAAATGCACCTGAAAGGTGACATACCTATTTTTCTCCAGTTTAACTAGTTATATATATAAATTATAACAGACAAAGGTAGAGCGTAGGTCTTTCTCTGATCACTCGCTCATAGCCCTGTTAATGTTGTTGTTGTGTCGTTCAATATATAGTACAGTGTAGGTGTGTGACTCAACAGACAGCACACTCACCTTTGCTATAAACTGAAAAGACTATAATTATTATTCCTATTTAAAGTGATTGGATTCATTTTACAGTACTCACAGTGCAGTGCATTGTAAGGGCGGTACCTCTTTCCTGATTGTGTTTTCCTTTAGATGAGATTTTAAACCAAGGTCTTGTCTTCCAGAGTTAGTGTTACTTCAGGTGGATGTAAAATACCCCACAGCATATATTGAAAAGATAGAATTACTTTATTTAGATGTACATATTATCAACATTCTTATTAACACTTTACACAGATACTCATATTTACACATTGACATATATTTCTGTTTTCATATTATTCTATCACACTCATTTTGCCATAACCACAGCTATTTTAATTATATCTCTAATCACCTACTTTTATGAATATAATTCTTCAGTTCTAGCTCTCCATATTTCCCATGTAATTGCAAACGTATTTTTAGCAATCATTTTATATGTATATTACCTTCTTGATAACAGCTATATAAAATAATTTTCTATCCAAATTTTGCATTCCAGACAGCAAATTCATTTTTGAGAAATTTGTTTCCACAATCTTTTTACTGTTTCACAGCCTGAATATACAAGTGATAAAGTTTATACCATTCAATGTCTATTACATCATTTTTCTTCTACTACTTTATTCATTAAAGCCAACACAACAGCAAGACTAACTTGTCTTCACTGGCATTATTTATGACAGAACAGAATGGTTCTGGCAACAATTCTAAGACTAATGAACAATTTTTAAACAATGTTCCGCAGCATTTGCTTTCTGTATCCCTTACTGGTGAACTAACGTGGCTAGTGGAGCTTTTAACACAAAATTGTTTGGGCTCTACAATGCATTCTTCAGAAGATCTGTGCCCCCCTGGTTTACAAGTGGGTGGTTTGTCACTGAGGTTATGTAACTTCCATGCTCCCTGCACCCTATTCAGCAGGAAGAAATGGCTCCACTGCCCTTTTACATTTCTACAAAATGACAGCAGGTTGGAAATAAACTGGAATCTATGCTACACTGTGGAGGACAGTTTTTTTACTTCAAACACCACTGTTAATGGTAATAATGGTTGCCGACTCCAATGTTTCTATAACTCCTTTCAACTTTGATGAATGGTTACTCCAGGATCCTGTTTTTCAACCCATTGGATTCAAATGGAATGGTAAGACCTTCAATTCTTTACTCTTGACATTTGAGAAAAAAAACTATTAAAATGCAAGACTTTACAGTTAGATAAGACTTATTTTAAATCCTGCTTATCTATCAACATTGTACCTAAAGGTTTGAGAGCATCAAAATTTCCTAATGGAATTCAGATACATTTGGAACTCGACCATGATCTTAATTCAGGTGTATAATGAGTCTGGTTTGAACATAAGTCTTTATCAGTGACAATAAAAAGAAAATGCATAAACATTTGGAAGAATCAGACAATGTCAATAAGGCTTTTCAACAGGATTTATTATTTGAAACACAAAAATGCAAGTTATTATGTGGGAAAAACTGTTGATCACAAGAAAGAAAGAAAGATCAAAAAGTTTACAGAGATGAACAAGGGTATAAACAAAATCTAACTTATCACCTTCCCAAGCATTCTAGTAACTTTAATGTTACTACTGATTGTTTGGGTGATGGTTATGATGCTAGTAGCAGTGAAAACATCACACAACATGAATTTTTAGCACACCCTCACACACCACAA
Source organism: Protopterus annectens (assembly GCF_019279795.1). Taxonomy (NCBI): domain Eukaryota; kingdom Metazoa; phylum Chordata; order Ceratodontiformes; family Protopteridae; genus Protopterus; species Protopterus annectens. The sequence goes on from NC_056728.1 coordinate 1,112,412,155, forward strand.
TTGAGAAGTTCAGAAAGATTAGCACAGTGGAATGGTACCCAACATCAGGGGAACAGCTTTTCCAGGGAACAATCCACACAGACAAGGGGGAGGGGGAGGTGGAGATGGAATTAGTTACTCCTTACTTGACCCACACTGATAATGTTTCATTTTTTGAAACGGGCTATGAAAATGTATTATTTTTTCCTGAAGTTCCTGATTTTGCTGTTGATGTTCCTGATGATGCATATTTAATTTGTACTGTAGATAATCCTCTGGTGTCTAATATGACAGTTTTAGCTTCATACAAAGGGATCAATATATTTAACTATAGTGATTTGATGCTGGATGGAAGGTATTTTGATTTATTTGTTAAAGGGTTTACCTTTGTTCCTAGGACAGCTTCTGATATAGGCAATCTTATTATTAATCTCAAACTCTATATTAGGTAGGTAAACCTGACTTTGTTATTTTCCTCAAAAAGCAATGTTATTTTCAATTCTACAGCATTAAATCTATCTTGTAACTTAACCAGGAACAGTTACAAACAACGCCCCACAGGATTTGCTTTCATATGTCAATGTTACAGCTAGATGTATCAACAGTTAGTAGGTCCTCAGGGTGTTAGACATTAAGATTTGGTCTCCCCCCCTACATCTTTTGCTATCCCTATATGAAAAAATTTGTATACAGGATATCAGACAACTTTTCTCAAAACCTTATAGATTTTGTTCTTACAATTTGTCGATCAATAAATTCAAGTTATTGAAAGAGCTGAGTAGGAATAGTGACATCAGAGTTATGAAACCTGATAAAGGTGGAGGTATTGCTGTAAAGAACTCAATTGATTGTTCTAGCAGGATGTTTCATCTGCTTAATAATGACTCTTGATACTGCAGGATTTCAAAGAATGAAACAGATATAGCATATCATAAATTTAGTCAAAGTGTGATAGATCGTAAACTGTACAAATTTCTGTGTATTGTTTACCCAATTGTTTCTAGTTTATTTGGTATACCCAAAGTCCACAAGGACATTAATAAATCACCTTTTTGACCCATTGTAGCAGCTAATGGCTCAAACCCATCCATTAGTTCTGCACATAGACAGGTTAGCCAAACAATTTAGTGCTAAATACCCATATATCTTTAAGGACTTGTGATTTTTAGGGCAATTGAAACCAGAATTTTTCCATCCTAATTGGTATCAAGTGACCATAGATGTTGTTGATCTTTTTTCTTGTATCCCACATGATACTAGTTTAAATTGGTTCAGTGATGCCCCTTGCAGTTGTGAATTTCTATCTAATGCAGAAATTAACACTACCACATCTATCATGGAAATTGTTTTGAAGAACAATTTTATCTACTTCAAGGAGAATATTTCAAACAAGCCATTGAGATTGCGATGGATGCTGCTTGTGTCTCCTTGTTTGCTGATGTAGTCATGTGGTATTGGGAGCAGAATTTTGTTTTTAATTTCCCATACACTCATTTTTATGTTACACCTTTTAGACAACATATTTATTATTTGGAAGGGTGATCTTCTTGAACAGTTGACTAGTTTCATAATTTACATCAATTCTACCAGTTTTTTAAATTACCTACCAGTATTCCAAAACTAGCATTAATTATTTAGATATTAAGGATTTTGATTTAGGTAAATTTAAATTGAAAATCTACCTTTTCAAATTGCTATTTACATTTTCAAAGCAACCATCCACTCAAGCAGAAGAAAAAGCTTGCTCAAGGGACAAATGGTTACATTGGTCAGAATCATTTCTGATGAAAGTGATTTAATTAAGAAATTGGAAGTTCTTTTTGATATGTTTTGGCAAGGGATTTCACAGAAGATATGTTTTTTTTAATATTAAAGATGATATCTTACATAACAGACAACAACAATTTTAATCTACTTTGGGTATAGGATAGCAGTACAACAACAAAAATATTAAGGGAGAAGATTTAGGATATGAAAATAGTATGTGCATCAGATGTGGTTCTTATACATAGTCGCTACAATATCATACATCGTGATAGATTTTTGTGTGAGAAATTAGATACTAGACCCCAGTTTACCTTCTTGAGATATGCTAACATTAAAGAGAAATTTGATGAGGGTACAGCTTCCACCATGAGACAAATATATTCATTAAAAACAGGCACTAGAAAATGCAGAGCCTGTTTGCAATGTAAATGCATTTTTGTAGAGAATGAATTCCTTTTGAAAATCATTAGTTATACATTTATATTTACTTCTCTATATGACTGCAACAGCAAGGGAGCTCTATACTTAGCCTTTTGTGATATGCATTCCTGTTTTTATATTGAGAAGACAGAATATAAGCTAAGAACAAGAATACAGGAACACTATTATGATATAAAAGCAAGTAAAGATTTTAATGCCTTTTTTAGATGCAAGTGAGTTTATTACATCTACAAAATATATTATTTTTTGGTATTGGGACAGGTCATTCAAAATCCTAGAGGTGGTCCCTGGGAATACACATTAGAATAAGGAATTATTATGGCAGTTTAGGGTAAATGCTAAGAAACATCCAGGCTTTAATGATACTGTCTCTTTAAACAGTGTTTAGTGCTGCTAAATAATATATTTATGGTTTTAACTTGTTTTGATATACTTTTTAAGGATGTGATTATTTAATATTATTTTCATTAAAGATTATGATATATTCATTAGAACATTTTTTAAAACTAGTTAATTAACCCGATTATTGTTTTTAATTGCCAGGACATTACTGGATATAGATTGTCGCATGAACAGCTCAAGATTTTATAAATGTGTTGTTTGTATTTTATTTTTAGTTCTGATGAAGTATTTTTGGATTAAATCACTTAACTGTGATATTAAAATTTACATAATTTTCTCTGGTGTTTAGCATGGTTTTGTCAGCCTTTTGCTTGGTACTCTTTATACATCATTGTTCCCATCTCCATAAAGCATAATGACACTGTATTTTATTCCTTAGTCTTTTTCTTTACCTTTTAATGTCATAACCCCCCTCCTCATCTCACTCTTACTATTTTTCTGCTCTTAATTTCCACAATATTTCCTCTGATATTCAATTATTTCTTCATTATTTATATTATTTTAATATCCTATTTCCCCTAAATTCTTTATATTTCATTCATAATACCTATGTCAGAATCCATTGATTCCGGATTTTTATACATTTGTCTGGAATAAATGCAGCAAAGCTAAATGCGCAATTGGATTAATTAATCCCATAGCACCATCTTAATATACAACATCCCCCCTTTTCCTAGAATTTAACTTTAAATCCCATATTATCAAAACAAAAATTTGAACATTTTTTTTCTTTTATTGCTGGAAACATATATATATATATATATATACTTGCCATATAACTTAGCATTCCCAATATCACAAGATTTATTAAATAAATGTTCTTTTTAAAAGGCAACTTAAATGTCCTCCATAACCACAATAATATATTTAACCTCATTTAATATGTTCTTCCATTGCTTAACAATTGATCTCCTTTTTTCCAAATCATACCCCTAAGACTATGATGTCTAACATGGAATTGTACTCTTAGGGTTATCTTATATAAACCTCACATTTGCGTGAAGCCACTCTTTGTGCAGCTGAGGTTACTGGTGTCTTGTATATGTGCAATCACTAGAAGTTGAAATTTCCCTATAAAAAAACACCTCAGAACCTTACCTTAATCCCACGTAACTCACTGAGGAGCTAGTTTGCATGGTAAGCAGCATTTACGCATTTAGTTAGGACTATTTAGATCTACCTTACCTTATTATAACACCCAGGACTATTTCTGCTGGGCAGTATCACTGGTTAGGTTAGCTGCAGATTAGCACCCTTACTTTGCCTGGTTACAAACACCCTCCACTCATATCGCTTGCAAGTAGACATTAGGACGTGCAACCAAGAATGGGCACTTTCTTGCTATCTCTGCATCCAGCTTGGTGGACATGGGTATCCTGAGGCAATGTAACTATTGCCTTATGTACACTGACTACCACTTAATTTTCAAACAGACAAATACAGTATGGGACAGATGTACTTACACATTGACACTGGAGGCTAGACTCTTACATACAGACACAAAAAGCAACAAACATGTTGTCAGTGACAAATACAAATCACTCACTGCACCTTCATAGGACCAGACACATAGACCCACATATGCAGAGGTGCTCACATGTAACTTATCCAAACCTCAAAGGTGTCTCAGGTGCAGTCTTCAGAAACCATGCAAGTACACAAACAAGACAATTTCCATCACAACACATAAAGCCACATCTCACTGAGTCTTGACTACCAAGCCCAAAAGGCAAAACACTCTGCCACCCAATATTCTGCTCATAACACACTGAAGTTCCTTTTACCATGCTGGATAAGAAGAAGGTTACAGTTAGTTGACTGTCAGGGGCCAGGATCTACCAGATTATCCAAGCACTCAGGTTACTTACCCCTAAGTACCAGTATGACTCAGTCATAGTCTGCATGGATGTAAATGACCTGCGATGTACCTCCTTGGAGTATATGAAGAGAGAAATTACTGAGCTCTCAGAATATATGTCACTGGCAGGTATAAGCCTAGCATTGACCAACATTCTACCATCTCCAAGGATGATGTCACAATACCAGCAGAAAATGATCAACTTTAACAATTGACTTAGCTACTGGTGTAATTTCAAAGGGGTCCAATACTTGTCAGCCTGGGAGGACATGATTGACAGACTATGCTAGTTTATCAGAGATAGTCTTCACCTGTCATTCTAGGCTTTCAGATATTTGGCAAAATATTATCCACCCCTATTGCCTTTTTAGGTATTGCCAAACAGACAAACCTTCCAACATAACAAAATCTACTCAGGACAAGCTAAAGGTGTCACTTCTCAGTGCTAAGAGTTTCAACAAGAAACTGCACTCCCTGGAAGCACTCCTCACCCTGGATAATGCTGACATCTCCACAGTTACTGAAACATGGTTCAAAGCCATATAAAGTATTCCAGCAGTGCATGACGGTAATGCCTTCATTACATTCTGACCAATCACTGAACATGAAAGAGCAACAGGTAGAGGTGTATCTATCTACATAAAGGATAAGCACACCCGAAGACTGGTCAAACAATATGACATGCTTGAGTTACTCCATGTCCAACAAACCAAGGGAAAAATCCATTACCATATTCTTGCTAGCTACATGTCCTCCACAATGAACCAGGAAACCCATACATCATACCTGAAGTTACTAGAGTCACTCGCCATCCAGCCCAATATCATACTCATGAGTAATTTTAACTACCCCTCCATTAATTATGAGGCATACATGACCACCAACAAGCAGGCCCAAAGATTCCTTGACTTTGTAAATCCAAATGCCCTGGAGCAGCTAGTCTGCACTCCCACTAGGCAAAGAAATATCCTAGATTTGGTACTCATAAAGTGCTGTACCACCCCCACTCCACCCCCATTGTGATGTTCTCACTGGTAATATTAGATTAAAAGAGGTCTCTCTTGAAATAAAAGTAAAACAAGTCACTCTACCTAACCCCAAAAACTTTAAGAACTTCTCTATGGTAAATTACCCCCTATTAAGGGACAGCATGGCTAGTTTCCAAGTTCCTCCAAATCCAGAAAACACAGAAACCTCTGCAGAGATGTACACAAATGCCCTGTATGACCATATAAACAACTCCACAGAAATGAAAATACCAGACCTAAATAAACCCAGGTCAAACCAAAAAGGCAAGTCACCCTGGCGGGCCCCTAATATTAATAGGTTGTACAACAAAAGACGGAAAATTCTGTCAATAATTAAGAGGGGATGTGCATAACAGAGCAAAAAGTCCCTCATTAGTCTGAACCAGTGAATCAGGAAACTAGTCAACTCTCTGAGAGCAGACTTTAAAGTAAATATTGCCTCCAAAGCTAAGGATACCCATTTTTCAGTTATATCCTCAATCTTAAGGGCAATATCCAACAACATGCAGAATTAGTTGTTGGTGGAATCACCTATACTCAGCCAGAAGATATAGCAAATCTGTTGGCTGACAATTTCAGCTCAAATTTCACCTTCCCATTACCCCCAGTTCTCCCCTAAAAAATACCCTCTACTACTTCACGCCAATTATCATCAAAGAACAGGCTGCTACTGCACTCTCTAAAGCTAAAAACATGGCTTCAGTGGGGCCTGATGATATACAAGGTTGCCTCTTAAATAGCTTAAATCAGGAATTATCAATCTCATTAGGATCACTGTTTAACCCCAGCTTCTGGAATAGCTTTGCTCTGATAGAGTGGAGGACAGCAACAGTCATCCATCTGCATAAAAGGAGATCATCTACTGATTCAGGAAATTACAGACCCATAAGTTTGACTAGTCTTATAAGCAAGACTATGCAAATAATAATCACAGACCTGATAAATAGTGATGTAGGAAACCTCCAAACTCTGGACCCAACCCAATTCAGCTTTGTCAAGGGATGGTCATGCCTACTGAATCCAGTGGATTTCTTTGAGAAAGGCACTAAGGCCATGGATGAGGGTAAAACAGTGCATACCACCTACCTCAACCTGGTCAATGCATTTGACACAATTTCCCACTCAAGTATTATAAATAAATTGAAATAAATTGGCATAAACCTCTATGTCACTAGATGGATATGCAATTGGCTCACTGACAGGACACGTGGTTAAAGTAGGTGAATCCAGATCCAGCAAGAGGCCAGTTACTAGTTTTGTGCCACAGGGTTCAGTGCTGGGACCACTCCTGTCTGGAATATACTTCTCTGAATTCAGTCCTGATGGAGCTGCTACATCCACAAGACAAAGAGCACAAGGGTCACACAATCTAGGCATCTAAACTTAGTGAGTGACTCAAGCAAAACATGCTGGAGAGACAGATATGGGTCTCATAGATCGGCCCTTCTTTGGAACAGGCTTCCTATTCACATTAAGTAGAGTCTTTCCCCTGACATTCTTCAAATGCAGTTTGGATCAATGGATGGGTAATCATAAATTCACACCTGGGTAGCACCTATATCCACTATGGACAGGAGCAATTTGCAAGATACTCAAGACATAGACACAAATCCATGCCATCCTCTTGCCTCTAGAAGCCATATATGGGGTAAAATCAGGTTATATTGGCTAAGCTTGTAAGGATTCTTAAGCTGTTAGCCTAGTAATCTCCTGTGAACCTATCAACCTATGAAAGAAAATACATTCCTTCAGTGTGTAGTACCTCTCCCAGTCATTTACTTTTTACTTTGTTCAGGCTTGAACCTATTCATTTTAATAACCTCTGTACTCATAGCTCTCAACTTCTTAGCACAAAAAAGGTGGACAAAGCCAAAAATTATGGGGGGCAAAACCCCAAAAATAGGGACACATTTTAAATATTGCTCTTATAAGCTTATAAAGTTGTTAGAATAACAGGTCTTGTGTTACAATGCATTTTCTGAAGGATATGAAGTCTGAAACTCAAATGACTGCCATTGTTTAGTGAATTCAGTCCTCACTGATTGGCCATAAAAATCCAGAAAATCACAAATTTTAGGAGGGACAGACCAAAAATATAAGGCAAAAAATCTGTACAGTTGAGATGAATTTTGTACTTCTTTCATTATTTCTACCATCCATTAGTTAACTTTTGCTACTAACACTATATCATCTGCCCATGATTAAAGTCAAGGTACCATGAATATTCTGCAATACATAAAGCTTTTGATGCCATGACATTCATCATCAGTGAAAATAAGATACTGCTCATCGGATATACTTCTCTGATGCCTTTCATTATTCTCATTTCTCTATATAACTCTATATAACTATTCATTAAGTAATATTTTAATATAACTTTTCATATAAATTCAATACATTTTATACTTTTCCTCCTACCCTATAACCTTCTAAAAGTTTCTATAATTTCTGATGCATAGCATTATTAAAACCTTTTGTTACTTGCAATCACCAACTTATCCTCCTCTCTACTAACTGTTGTATCCTCTACACTGTTCTTTATCAGATCAACATTTCTTGTTATACCGCTGGTTTATTCTATGTATCCATCCTTCATAGCATCTGATGCCGATTGTGACCCAAAGTACGACCATTGCCATCCATAGAGTTTACTAGGTTAAGGAGGAAATGGTAGTAGATTGCCAAGCATTTCTTCCATGTCTCACACACATACACACACACACATACACACACAGACACACACACAAACACACACACACACACACACACACACACACACACACACACACACACACACACACACACTCTGCATGGACACCTATGGCCAATTTAAAACCAAGAGTCAATGTAACGTGTTTGTGATGTGGGAAGACAGCAACAGAGTACTCTGAGAAAGTGGGCATGCAGTCTCCATACAAAAGGCACTGCAGCCAAGAACCAAACCAAAGAATTTATTGTGGTGAGCTGACATGACTATTCACTAGGTTCATAGGTTAATAGGTGTTTACTAGGGTAATGACCACAAGGGCCTTTTTAAGCCTAGCCATGCATCCCAAATCTCTGAAAAGTTCTGGTACCCTTGATAAGTGTAAGCATGGGCTTGGGAGATGAACCATTTACAAGCAGGGGCCTGGGAGATGAACTGTTTACAGGTTATCTGTGCCCATTAGAGACAAAGGTTGCAAACCATGGATGGATTTACTGTTCTCCATCCAATTGTCCAAGTTACACTTGAATTGGGTTAGGAAGGAACTCTGCTTCACATGGATGGGGAGCTTGTTCCAGAGAAGAGGTAGTCTCTGGGATACATACCTGTCTCTCCAGCAGGTCCTGTTTATATCACAGGCAAGGTTTAAGTCTTTAGAATGAGTAATTCTGGTGCTGATTGTTTTATGGATATGCAGGAGATGTATCAGAGTGGGATCTGACAATGCCCTGTATGCCAGGCGTAGATCTCCCCCCTGAAAAGGCTGTAGGAGACGGAATACAGGGATAGGGCCTTGAAGTGGTCTTCATAGGATATTTTACGTATGCCCTGTATTCTTTTAGTGAGGAACTTCTGTGGATGTTCCAATTGTTGGATATGCCTGATTAGGTACATACCAAAGAGGGAAATGTACTCAATGATAAATGCCAAATACAGTGGAAAAATTACTTCCTTGGACTTAGATGCCATACCTTTGTTTATAAGTTGCGCAACATGGAATGATTTCCTCACTACTGTAGACACGTAATGGTCAAAGGCCAGATTACTGTCTATGTGTGTCCCTAAGTCCCTGGCTACCAGGTCATTTCTAAGGGGTGTGTTGTCAATATGATAGTTACCAGGGGTGGATGACTCCCCGAAGCATACTATTATGCATTTCCTGGCATTTAATTTTACTCCATGGGTGATTCATTATTCAATGACAGCTCCTAATTTGCAATTATCTGCAAATTTAGTCAGCCAGAGACTATTGACATTAGCCTTGATTTCAGAGAAGTAAATGTCAAAAAGGAGCTGTCCAAGGACAGATCCCTGAAGGGGTCCATTTGTGACTGCCCTCTTTGTAGACGTGGACTCCCCAATTCTACACCACTGTGCTACAATATTCCATACATACATTTAATTAAAAGTTTTGTCAGGACTTTAAATCATATTTGAACACCTTCAGAATTAACATTTCCATTTTTCCTTGAAGTCATTCAGTACTTGAACAAAAGTATTGTTTCTTGTCATCAGTCATATGTTTTAAAACATAATCCAACCATCCACCCCTGGGAATGATTGATCTTTCAACTGATTAAAACTCTTGTACTGAAATATCTTTTTCTAAACTTTCAAATGAATCCTGCTTTTTTGAAATCCTAATTGTGCCTGCACCAGTAGTGTGGAGGAATGAAGAAGGCTAAAGGGAAATGAAGAGGGATGAGGAGGGATCACATGAAAGTCCAGGTTTCACGAGTTCAAACAATGGCTCGTGTTTGACAGCACATGTAGGGGAGGGGTGGGAATGAACATTCTAAGGAGAAGAAGGCACACATTTGGGGCACAATCACATAGTCTGGGTTCCTGTTTAAGATCAGGGTCACAAATGTATGGTTCTACCTGACGGTGGGTGAGATTTCCTGCTGATGTCAGCCTTTTGCAGAAAAGAGGGCAGTTCAGCATTTATGACTACTGCATGCCCCAAACCTTGGGATATTACTGGGTGTGCAAAGGTGTGAGGTGACAAAATAGGTGAAAACATTCCCTCAGCAGCAGTGTGACACTACTTGAAAATGCCTCAGTGTCTCTATATTGGTCCCATTCTGTAATCAGAGCAAGACCAAGGGAGATGGGAGAAACTGGTAAACCCAGCCTGTATCTACTGCATACACATTGTTAACATAGAGGATTATGATCGAGTCGCCAATCATAACTTGCTTATTATGTATTCAAGACACAGATGCCAAGAAATTCACCTCAAGAGCGAAGCTGGAGAGGTGACTCTTAGCATCTATGTCGAGAACACATGACTAAAGGCTATGATCAGTGACCTGATCATCATTCTTTGTAATGCATGGATCTCAATATGCTTCATGCACTGATAGTTTTTGTTGGCTTATAGAGCCATAAAGTACTTAACAAACACTGTCAGAAAGACAGTGAAACCCAGTTTTGCATGTTTACACTCAACTTGCCATGCCTCTGAACTGTCCAGACTTTTGCATGATGTCCACATTTTTGGCTCACATGTTTTGTCTGTTCCTCATAAAATCTCTGCTTTTCTAACAAATTACTGAAGACTGAAGCCACTAAATAATGACATACATTTAAGTTTCAGACTTTATCTCATGAAAATGCAGGAAACACACATCATCTTATATAGTCAGAAATCAGCTAGAATAACAATAAGTCATGGACATCTTACTGGTACGGGCAGTGGGCAGAAACAAATCTGTTTTTTGTATTTTGATGCTGTTTTTGTTAGTCAGTACTGGCAGATTTGACTGCCTAGTGTGAGACCCGACATAAACCTTTGTTAAGATTGGGTCTTATACTATAGTAGCGCTCAACTGATTTATCTTTTTCTGGATATCAAAGTGTAATCACTGCGCTTAATGCACTAGATAATTTTATTACATTTAAATTACATTTGCATTTTGTCCATCCATGCATCTGCTGCATACACCTTCTTAACATAATTTGCCATTATTCTCAGTCTCATTTTACTTGTATTTTATTCTGTTTCATCTTTCATCCCTTTTATCTTTCCTTCCTGTTTTACTACTTTTGCTAAGAAGGAAGACACTTCTTCTATGTTTCTTTTCAAGTATCAGCTTTGTTAATACAAAGATGGCTTAACCCTCTCTCATAGATGCTTCTCCTTTAAGCATGCCCTGTCTTTCTTCTCTAATCAAATCTTTTAAGAGATTATTTGGCCTTTGGTAAGACAGTAATACCCAAGAACTGAAAGCAGCAATGAAATAAAAGCTTATTATAACACACACACACACACACACACACACACACACACACACACACACACACGCACACACACACACACACACACACACACACACACACACACATATATATATATATATATATATATATATATATATATATATATATATATATATATATATAGGTATAGATATTAAAACATTAGCCCTGGGATTCAGGAACGGACGTTTTCCATGTAGGAATAGTGCAGGAGCTCCTGCATGGAAAATGGCCATCAAGCGATCCAGGAAAGAAAATATGTGCTAGAGACTGAGGGTGGTGAGGAGGAGAATGCTAACAACTGACCCACAGTGAGGAGGAGGAGAAGAGTGTACAGACCCAGGGTAACCTACCAGGACCTACATGAGCTGGAGATAGTAGAGCGCTATAGGGTGGACAGGGACATTCTACAGCAAATAATTGAGCTGTGACGGCCACGCCTTACAAGCAGAACTAATAGAGGGGAACCCATCCCAGTGGATACCAAGGTATGTCTAGGCTTAAGAATACTAGCCACAGGTACCTTCCAAAGACCAACTGGGGATATCATGGGGGTCTCACAGCCATCAGCATCCAGGGTACTCCACCAGTTCCTGGATGCCATGACACAACATGCCAATATATATTTCTCAACTGCCCATGAGGCGCTGACCACATGTATGCGTCTCTTCCACCATATAGCAGAATACCCTGAAGTAGTTGATGCTATAGACTGCACACACATCCATATCAAAGCACCACCCAGTGAGCGAGGCAGGGTCTACATAAACTGCAAGGGCATCCCCTCCATTAACTGCCAGGTCGTGTGTGATGCCCAGGGCATTATCATGAAAGTGTGTGCTGGCAGTCCTGGAATCTATCACAACTCCCACATCTGGCATTGCTCACAGCTGTATCAGGTGTTTGCCAGGGGGACATCCTATATGGCCATCTAGTGGGGGATGCTGGCTATGCACTGGAGCCGTGGCTGATGACACTCATCAGAAATGCACACACACCCAAACAAGAACACCATAATGAGGGACACGCACAAACCAGGATCATTGTAGAGCGTGTGTTTGGGATGCTCAAGTCACGGTTCCATTGCCTTGACATATCCAGTGGAGTCTTGCAGTATTCTCCAGCTACATGTGCACAAATGCTCATAGTATGTGCCATGCTGTACAATATGATCCTGTGGAAACAGCTGCAGCAGGAACAGCACAGGGCAGGGCCACACAGCCCTCCACCATTGCCAAGGTCAGCACAGGCAGAGAGGGACTCAGAGGAGGAACATCCCAGAAGGAAACAAACTAAATAATTCAACAAACTAATAAAAAATAAAACATGGAAAAAGCACCACGCTTGGAAACAAAAACTGTATGTTAGCGCTTTTGTTTACTAAAAAACAGGTTTAAATGATGTAATCTCTATCAGGAGTACTTTAAAACTTAAAGCTTTATTAAGATAAAAAATATACTGAATTTCACGAGAAAATAATTTAACATAGTATCTATGAATAGATTTATGTAGTTTACACTTTACATTTTATGTTCTTTTACTTTAAATTGAGGTAAGGTTGTTTCAGGAAATGGTGTTTCAGGAAATGATGTCATGTTTTTTAAAGTATTTAAGGGTTGATTTTTTGTTTGTGAATTGTCTGAAGAAGTTTACATATTTTTAGGAAACGAAAGCGCTAACATACAGTTTTTGTTTCCTAGTGTGGTGCTTTTTCCATGTTTTACATCCCAGAAGGAGTAATGCACAGTATGCCCAGGCCTTGGTAAAGAGGCAATGCATTGCACACACACACACTGACACTGTAGGGACCCAGGGACTGATACCTCCCTCCAACTCGCACAGACAGTAAAATGGATGCCAAAAATGACACTACCTGAGCTTTACCACATACAGGGAGTGTACTATGTGCATCCAACATAGTCAGCCTTCCATCACTGTCCTCAATACTGGCCCAGCGACAAGCTAAGTCACTCTTCCTATCAATTACTGAATGGAGTAGTATGTTCTCATACTTGTATGCATGATATGGATGCAAGCATCCAAGGGAATTGGGTGGCTGATTGGGATAGCAGCAGACAGCTGACAGCTATATGGGTCAGCAGGAAATTCATAACAAATACTGGTGTCAACATACTAGGCAGCACTAAACAATGTGTAGTCTATATGCCTCAGAATATTGGTCTCAGCTTCATTCATCTCGTATTTCCCGGTAAATAACTGTGAGCAAAGAATGATAACTGTCAGTAGTTGATGACATGACACATCACAGTGTAAAACAGTATATATGTCAGAATATCTATGCTACAGCCAAACATGTCACACAAGCAGCACAGACAGCAATAGTTACAGTATCCACTGTATGTTAAGCCCATTGTGCCTCCATACTGGCAACCTAGCTACAGATATCCTGCAGAAACAGTTTTTTAGGTGTAGCTCTAGCACACAAAACCCTGAACTGGAGTCCACCCATCCCTGGAATGGATGCACACACTCAGTATATAAGGTCATACTGGGCATGCTCCTACACTTAGAGAAATGAAGCCCATGTCTCACAACACAGAGGACTGCAGTTATTGGTTGTTTGCAGCTGTCTGTGCACACACACCAAATTGTACACCATTGATACTTCATACACCCACACACACACACATTGGATAGGAATACATACACATATCTAAGGCAAACATTATATAATATGTCAAACATATGCACACAGAGACGTGGGGAAGAGAAAGACAAACAGCGACAGAAAGAATACCAATATGAGGCCTGTCCCACCCACTACACATCCCATTGGCCTACATCACATGATGTGCTGATGTCATTCACTGTAGAAATACCTTTAGTTAGCCCTCAGCCCTACAGTGTCAGTGGTGCTTGTGTTAACTTAGTAACACTACAGTACAAATAGGTATCAATGTAGCAGTTGTAATCTCAGTCCTGTCAAATGTAAAGTTGTGTGTGAGTTTGTGTTTCTAGATGAATGTGGTTGAAGCCATTCACACCCAGTAAATCTCCTGTACCCCACCTTCAGCAATGCTTCTGATGTCACTCACCTTCAAAGATACCTTTGGACAGCTCCCCAACATATAAGCTCTGTGGTTCTTGTGATAACTGTGGTATACTATAGTATACCAAACTAGTGAGGTAGGAGTTCCAGTCCTGATCCTGGCAACTGTGTTTGTGTGAGCGAGTGTGTGTATCCTTGTAGAGACCTGATTCTGTGGTCATTCACACTTAAAACACTTCCCTTACCCCTCCTTTAGCCCTGCTGCTGATGTGACTCACTTTCAAAGATACCTTTGCACAGCTCACCAACATGTAAGCTCCATGGTGCATGTAATAAATGCTCAACAAGCAAGCAACAGAGACCTCCAAAGCAGAAATGCAAGCAACTTCCAACACAACCCAAATGATGCATAGTCCACAAACTCAGTGTGCCACTCAACCACAGCCCATAAGGCATAACAACATACCCAATACTCTAGTCATAGGTGTCTCTATAGTCAGGCACACTGATGTTCCACTCACCAGGCTAAACAAGTAGAAAATTACTGTCAGCTGCCTGTCAGGTGCCAGGATTCGCCACATAATGCACACACTCAGGTTACTCCACAACAAGTACAAATATGACTCTGTCATTGTCCATGTTGGTGTGAATGACCTGAGATGTACCTCCCTGGACTACATGAAGAGAGACATGGAAGAGTTCTCCGATCTTGTAGCCCAAAGATCCAGTAGCTGTCTGCCTGGGATGACATGATCGACAGACCACGATGGTTTGCCAGAGATGGCCTGCATCTGTTACCCTTGGCATTCCAGATACTGGCTAAGGCTCTTGCCACCCCTATAGTGCCTTTTCTAGGCAAGGCTCAAATGACAAATTCACCACCATAACAGGTACAAGCAAGCAAAATCTGAGGGTAATGCTACTCAGTGCTAGATGTCTAAACCTCAAAATGCACTCACTCGAGGCACTCCTTAAACTGGAGAACATTGACATCTATGCAGTGACTGAGACCTGGTTCAAAGCTCCAGAGAGCACCCCCTGCATTACCAAGCTATAATTCATACCACACCTTTCGGCCACCTAACCTAGACCGAAACACTAAAGATGGAGGCGTGTCCATATTCATTAAGGATATCTACACCTCCAGGCTAGTTGCTCAGCATAATGCATCTGAGATTATCCAAGTGCAACTAAATCTGGGCAAGACCACAATCCAAATTGTAGCTTGCTACAGATCTTCCACCAACCCAGGATTCCCAGTCATCATTTCTTGATACACTGGAAAATATTAGGGTGCAACCTAACACCCTAATAATGGGTGATTTCAACTACCCTACCATTAATTGGGAAAACTACTCATGTACCAACTCTTTTGCTCAACGTTTTCTGGAATTCATAAATTCCAACACCTTGGATCACCTTATCCACACCCCCACCAGGGGCAGCACTATCCTAGACCTGGTCATTACCAACATGGGCAACCCGTGTTCCACACCAGAGGTCAATTTCTCATTGGTCAGATCCGACCACAAGCTAATCACCCTAGACATCCACATCCCACTCTCACCCACCATTAGGGAAACCACCATAAAGAATTTCTCCAAAGCCAACTTCTCGCTTCTTAAGACAGAAGTGGCAAATTTCATGATACCCATGCAGATGGACAATACAGTACAACTGCTGAATCCTACACAAAGGCACTTACTCGAGTGCATGGATCATGCTATCCCTAACAGAACCAAAATGCTAGCCTCCAAAAAAGGGAAGCCAATCTGGTGGTCCCCTGCCATAAACAAACTCTACAACAGAAGAAAGAAACTGCTGCAAAAAGAGTAAAATCCCATGATTGGAGGAACTCCCTGGTCAGCCTCAGTAAGAAGCTGAGATCCCTCATAAAATCCTCCAAAGCAAGTTACGAAAACAAAATCACCACTGTTTCTAAAGACAACCACAAAGCATTCTACAGCTATGTCAAGAATCTCAATGACAACACTCAGATCCGCTGTGAGTTACAGCACAATGGCACTAAATATGCAGAACCAACAGATATTGCCAACATCTTGGCAGATAGGTTCAGTGCTAACTTTACCCCCCTCTCACCCCCTAAAGGGCCCATCTCTATACCAGAAGAATGCAACATTCCTGTAATCATGGCTGCACAGGTAAAAACCATACTCTCCAAAGTCAAGAACACAGAATCCATGGGACCTGGCAACATCCCAGGCTGCGTTCTACACAAACTACAAAATGAACTGGCACCCCACCTAAGTACCATGTTCAATCATAACCTCACCTCAGGCTTTCTGCCCACTGAATGGTGCACAGCGACGGTTAACCCACTCCACAAAGGGGAATCCGCCATGGACTACGGGAACTACCGCCCCATTAGCCTGATGAGCCTGGTCTGCGAGGCCATGGAACTTATCATCATGGAACTTATAAACAGAGACATTGGTAATCTCCATACTCTGGACCCCACCCAGTTCAGGTTTGTAAAAGGCAGATCATGTCTCCTAAACCTGATAGACTTCTTTGAAGCAGTCGCCAAAGCCATAGATGAGGGTAAGGTGGTTCACACAGCCTATCTAGATCTTGCCAAGGCTTTCAACACCATCCCTCACTCTAGAATTATAGATAAACTCACTAAACTAGGTATAAATCCCTATGTCACAAGATGGGTTGCCAACTGGCTCACTGACAGAACCCACACTGTGAAAGTAGCAGACTCCAAATCTGACTTCAGACCAGTGACAAGTGGAGTACCACAGGGTTCCATCCTGGGACCTCTCCTGTTTGGTATCTACTTCTCTGAAGTATAGGCTAACAAAGTTCCCAGATGACTGCAAACTAGGAACCATAATCAAAACTCCTAACAATGTAGACATCCTACAAAAGGGCCTCACTGAGACAGATGCCTGGTGTCAAAGCCATGGCCTCAAGCTCAATGCCAAAAAGTGCATTGTCATCCCTTTTGGTAAAAACTCTGTACCCATGAACTACCACATAGGCAGTAGTCTACTCAACACCAAAAGTGTGATAAGAGACCTTGGAACACAGGTGGACAGTAGTCTCTCCTTTGATAATCACATCACCACAGTGGTCAGGAAATCCTTCTGTTTGGCACACCTCATCACAAAGGTTTCTCATCCAGGAAAAAAGAGGTCATTGTTCCCTCTACTCATCACTCATTAGACCCATTATAGAGTACAACCCCCTTTTGGTATGTACCTCACAAGACATCTACAACTGGAAAGGCCACAGAAATACCTCACAAAGAGAATTACCGGCCTCAAACAGATGCCCCTCACAGACCATCTCAAAAAAACTACAGCTTTACTCCGTCGCATATTGCCTACTCAGAAGCGATCTCTGCCTAACATACAAAGCTATGTCAAACCCAGAGCTGTTGGACATGATCCACTTAAAGAAATCCTAACCCCTCCAAGCTACATGCTCTAAGGACCTAAACCTTGTCACCACAATAAACAGAACATGCTGAAGGGATATATTCCTGTCCCAGAGACTTCCCATACTCTGGAACAAACTACCTATCTATATCAAACAAAGCTTCCCATTAGCACTCTTCAAGAAAAATCTTGATGATTGGATGGGAAATAGAAATTCACCCCGGGGATCACTTCTGTGGCTCTGCTCGACAGGGGCATAGGTAAATAATTTTCTTGGGTGGCGAAAGCCAGGGTACCTTTATGGCTAGGCTTATATAGGCCCTAGGGCCAGTAACCTAGTAACTACCTATGCACCTGTGAACAATGTAGTAGCAATAACTACATAGGTATGGGCTTGAATCTCATCTCTGTCAAGTGTTTGTGTGTGTGCATATATGTACATATTTTATGTCCGTACCTCAAAGATTTTGGCCCCATTTACACCCAGTACACATCTCAGTGCCTGACTTTAGCAGTCCTGCAGATATCATCCGCCTTAGAAGTAACTGTTACCAGTATTAAACCATGTAAAGTCAGTGGTGCATGTGGTAAATGCTTAACATAATGGTCCACAAAGATAGTTAGATAGAGATTTGAATCTCCCCCCTGGCAACTATAAGTGTGTGTGTAGGGTAAAATATTTTATGGAATCTTTGACCCACTATATCACCCAATGCCAGTATTTACAAAGGCTGGTGATGTTTCTCACCTTAGAAGTACCTTGGGACAGCACCCATCCTATAAGCTCTGTGGTGCATGTAATCAATGTAATACAATGTAGCAGCAATAGCTACCATAGGTATGGGCTTGAATCTCACCCTGAGCAAATGTCTGTATGTGTGCATAGGTATGTCTGTACCTCAATGTTTTTGGCCCCATTTACACCCAGTACACATCCCAGTGCCTGACTTTAGCAGTCCTGCAAATATCATCCACCTTAGAAGTACCTGTTGCCAACCCTAAACCATGTAAGGTCAGTGGTGCATGTGGTAAATGCATAACCATAATGGCCCAAAAAGATAGTTAGGTAGAGGTTTGAACCTTACCCCTGGCAAATATAAATGTGCGTGTAGGGTAAGATATTTTCTGGAAGCTCTCACCCACTACATCACCCAATGCCAGTATTTACAAGGGCTGGTGATGATCCTCACCTTAGAAGTACCTTGGAACACCATCCATCATATACGCTCCATGGCATGTGCAATAAATGCAGTACACTGTAGCAGCAATACATAGCTAGGTAGGGGTTTAAATCTCAGTACTAGCAAATGTGTGTGTGTGTGTGTGTGTGTGTGTGTGTGTGTGTGTGTGTGTGTGTGTGTGTGTGTCATCAGTATCCTGTGTGGGGGTCGGTGTGATTGTGTAATAACAGGATACATTGGGGTTGGGTTTTGCTAAATTATTATGTTGAGGACCTAGTTGTCCACATTACAAGGCCAACAGTTGTCAAACAGTGGAGAGGTTGGTGTAGACAATCCACAGCCCTAAATGTGACAGTATAGAGTAATGGACTTATAGGCAACCCTTCCATTACTCAGAGACCACTCTCCACCCACGTATCATACACAAACACACTTGGCTAGGCAATAACCACTATATTGGTAGTTCCCCTGCATATTGCCTCACAGATTGTACCCACAGTATGATTACAGTAGACTACATGTCTGTTGACCACAACAGTGCCACTGACATCAGAAAGCACTTTGATGTGTTACATCTCCTGTCTGAGTGTGTGTTATCCAGCAAATAACAGGATATGGCACCATGTTCCATCCCCTCAGTAGCCCAGTCAATGTGTAAGTGGCCCTTTTGTCATGTTCCCCACCGGATGCCTGCAACAACTGTAGAGTCTCCAAATGTACCAAGCAAAGGGAATACCATGCCTTATACACATGCCCTGTATGGACAGACACCACTAACTCCACTGAATTCCCGTATCATGCTGTCAATGTAGGTGCAGTTACTACCGTCAGTTACATAGCCAGGTTTCACCAAATAAGGTCTTGAATGCTACATCAGAAGATACCAATCTGTCCACACAACATGCCGCAGAGACCTCAAGCACACTTCCACACATCAAAGAACATGCATGTGGGACATGTGCACAACCCAGACACTGTCCATGTTATGGAATATAGATCACATACATGGGAAGCAGTGCACATCTATGGCCACCCACAATAGAAACATGGATGAGTAGATGGGGAATACAATGCCCACCCCTGGGGACCACTCTAGTGACTATACTCCTGAGCCACACTGGGGACTATTGTCATGTGGCCTAATGCCAAGGTATTCATTTGGGCTAGCCTTGTAGAGCCTTCAGGCCCATTCACCTACTACACACCTATGAAGCAATGAACCTATGGATCTCAGTACTGACAAGTGTGTGTGTGTGTGTGTGTGTGTGTGTGTGTGTGTGTGTGTGTGTGTGTGTGTGTGTGTGTGTGTGTGTATAGTAATCCCAGTGTGTTTGATTGATGATTATCCCCTGTGTCTGTGGTTATTAGGAATCAAAGGTGTGTCCAAACCAGAACATGTGCCATTCACCATTCTACAACAGATGTACATCAACATGTACCTATGTACAGCCCTCAGCCCTGTAATCTGTGAGGCATATGCAATCACTGTGTTACAGCCCAGGAATTACCATGTACATACTGTACCCTGCAAATGGCATGGTGGATGTGTCAACACACTGCCATACCCTGTGGCCTTGCTGCAGGACCACATCCTGGTGACACACAGATGCCTAGAATGGACATGGGATACAGCATGTGAGAACACATTCACTTAGCACTTCACTTGTGGGGGAAGACAGGGGAAAAGCTGGCACTGAATGTGTTGCCAAGACTGTGGTCAATGTCTGTTGTCTCAGGATAGGTATTAGCTTTGTGCAGTAACTCCAGCACTTGTGTTTAATGCTGTGGAGGTTGTTGATGTAACTATCAAGGCTGTTGTGACTGTTGTCAGTGTCTGCTGCATCTCTGCTGCCATAGATACCTGTCAGGGCCTCCATGCGGGATCCAAAGTTATGTTTGAGGCTAATAAGGGAGTTCAACAATCATGGGACACCACCTTTCCCTGCAACAATGTCCTCCTTCTGATGTACACTTCAGTAATGGCAGGTGCCCATCACATTGTCTCTCAGTGTTTGGAGGACAGTGTCTTGGCTCTGTTGGCTCTGGCTAATACCATGCATTCATGTATCTGTTTGTACAGTGCCTATGTGTATGATTCCACAGTCATCCAGCTACATCCCATTGCCATGGGTGCAGTGAAGACATCCAACCCTGTTTTCATGGCTGCAAAGTTAGCTTTGGAGAGTTTTTACCAGGTGATTATCTTTGTGGGGTTGTGGCTGACATGTTGAGTTCCATGTTGATTACAGCCTGTGTGAATCTCACCATGCAGGGATTGACATCTGGGGATGAGCAATGGTCCCATATTTAAGTGGTCAACACAAGTCAAGGTTGTTGCATCCTCTACCAGGGGTCAATATGAGCTGGTCTAGGGCAATGGAAATGATGAATCCCAGAAGTGTTGGGCCACTGTACTGGTGATTGGCTACATTCCCCAGGTGATGGAGGGGTAGTTGAAGACTCATACTATGTCAGTGTTTCATTGGACCATCAGAGATGGCAGGGTGTTGAGGAATGTGCATTGACAGTTTAGGGACATAGATGTGGACCCATAGCAGGCTATGGTCTAGATAGCACCATTACCCCAAGGCAGTTGTACTGGAAGTATTTCCAACGCATTATGATGGAATGCTAGTCTGGAGGTGTTCCTATCCATAATGAATATGGAGACAGCACCACCTGTGGAGGTGTGGTATTGTCCATGTTTGGGGGCTGACAGCTCTGGAATGTATCATAGCCTTATACTGCAGGTCTGCTGTCTGCTACTGTGAACCACCTCTCCATTACAGCAGACATGTGTCCTCCACTCCAACAACTGCTATGAGTGACTGCATCCTGACAGTTAGATGTCCACTGTTGAGCAGCATGACTCTCAGATTGCATACATGTGTAGCTCTTATGGTGGTAATAACATTAGGAACACTGCCTAATAAGGCACCATAGGGGTGACAAGATACATAGCCAGTACCTGGCAACCCAGCATTGACAGATGTAGGACATCCATGGCAAGTCATTAGGTTCTGGCAATCATGTCATCCTAGGCTGAGAGGTCCTGGATCCCCTGAGAATGACACATAACACATAAGCCAATGTTGCAGTCAACCATCTGTTGATAGTACCGTAGCATCATTCTAGGTGACAGTGGTACACTGCCCACGACTACACACCTGCCTGAACTGCATAATCAGAGAGTTCAACCATGTCTCCTGTCATGCAGTCAAGGGAAGTGTGTTACAATTCATTCCCACCCACATGGATACGGAGTGATACTCGTAGTTGTTGTGGAGTGACATGACTGGCTGTCATGTGTTAGATGCTAGCATGTGACTGATATTTGGCTGTTACCTGCTCCATATTCAACCTAGTGAGTGGGATGTTTATGCCTCAGTATTGAGTTTCATAGTTTCATAGTTTCATAGTATAGTACTAGGCTATCTGCCCTGGGGCATTTGTAAGCCTAGCCATAGTGATGTGGCTTTTGCCACCCCATGAAATGGTACAAAAAATGTACAGAATAAATTTAAAATACTGTGCCTCTGTCTAGTAGTGACACAATGAAGGTCCCCTTATATAATAGAATTAGTTTACTGTGCCCCTGTCTAGCAGTGACACAGATGTGACCCCTGGGATAAACTTACGATCTCCCATCCACTCATCAAGATTTCTCTTGAAGAGAGTCAGTGAGGGGCTCTGCCTAATACGAACTGGGATCTTGTTCCAAAGCATGGGAAGCCTCTGAGTTATGAATCTATCCCTCCAGCATGTCCTATTCATACTTGTGCCGAGGTTTAAGTCTTTAGCTCTCGTGGTCCTGATGGATTTGGATTTTTTGAGGTGGGGCATGTCCATCAGATCCTGATTGGACATGGCCTTGTATGTCAGGCAGAGATCACCTCTGAGCAGGCGGTATGCTACTGAATAGAGCTAAAGTTTCTTTAGTCTGGCAGAATAAGACATATGTTGGAGACCCTTGATCCTCTTGGTGAGGTACTTTTGTGGTCTCTCCAGCTGTTGCAAATGCCGGGTGAGGTACATACCAAATGGGGCATTGTACTCAATCATGGGTCTGATGAGGGAGGAGTATAGGGGTACAATGACATCCTTGGATCTGGATGTGAATCGCTTCATGATGAGGTGTGCAAGGTAGAAAGTTTTTCTAACCACTTTGGCAACGTGGGTGTCAAATGAGAGGTCGCTGTCGACTTGGGTCCCTAGGTCTCTGATTACTTTTTCCATACTCAGTGGGTTGCTGTCTATGTGATAATTTGTGGGCACTTTGTTTTTCCCAAAGGGGATGACTATACATTTTTTGGCATTTAGTTTAAGGCCGTGACTCTGGCACCAGTTGTCCATTTCTGTGAGGCCTTTTTGTAGGATGTATGTGTCCGCTGGTGTATCGACTATGGCGCCTAGTTTGCAGTCATCTGTGAACTTTGTCAGCCACAACCCTCCCATGTTTGCTTTAACATCTAAGAAATAAATGCCGAACAAGAAGGGTCCCAGGACAGATCCCTGTGGGACACCACTTGTGACTGGCTCTGAGTCTGACATTGCTCAAGCGATTTTAACTTTATGGGTTCTGTCCTTTAGCCAGTTTGCAACCCATCTAGTGACATAAGGGTTTATGTTTAAGCTGTTGAGCTTATCTATGA
The DNA here is from genome assembly GCF_019279795.1 of Protopterus annectens. NCBI lineage: Eukaryota > Metazoa > Chordata > Ceratodontiformes > Protopteridae > Protopterus > Protopterus annectens. Next base: position 1,112,435,848 of record NC_056728.1, read on the forward strand.
TGCCTGAGTGGCGTATTGTGTCGAAGGCCTTAGCCAAGTCCAGGTAGGCTGTATGGACTGCTTTGCCCTCATCAATGGCTCTAGTGACTGTTTCAAAAATGTCAACCAGGTTCAAAAGGCAGGATCTGCCCTTTACAAAGCCGAACTGGGTGGAGTCAAGTGTCTGTAGGTCCCCTATGTCTCTGCTTATGAGTTCCATAATGATTCTTTCCATAGCTTTGCAGACCAGGCTGGTTAAGCTTATGGGGCAGTAGTTCCCAGGGTCTGTAGAGGTACCCCCTTTGTGGAGTGGGACCACTGTTGCTGTACGCCAGTGTATAGGTACATATCCTGAAGTAAGTCTAAGGTTAAATAGCATTTTTATGTGTGGGTTTAGCTCCTCTTGGAGTTCACATAACACGCAACCTGGGATACCGTAAGGTCCCATTGATGCTGTGTTTTTAGCTTTGTTTAGGGCGGTTCTCACTTGGACATCTGAGATGACAGGGAGATTACATTCAGCTGGGATAAGTATTTCTTCTTTTGGGGTGAGGGAGAGGAGAAATTTGCACTGAACCTGTCAGCCAGAATGTTGGCAATATCTGTGGGTTCAGTGTATTTTTTGTTGTTGTGAACTAACTCTGAGCATATCTGAGGGTTTCTGCCCAGGTTTCTAACATAGCTGAAGAAGGCTTTGTGGTTATCTTTAGTGTCCTTAGCGATTTTTCTCTCAAAGTTGGTCTTGGATGCTTTTATGAGAGAACGTTGTTTTCTGCTAATGTTGATCAGAGATGTCTTCCCTTCATGGGATTTTGCTCTGACGTGCAGTAGCTTCCTTCTTTTGTTATACAATTTGTTAATGGCTGAGGTCCACCAGACAGGATGCTTGCCTTTGGTGGAGAGGGACTTGGATTTATTTGGGATTGCATGATCCATGCATTCGTGGAGATGTCCATAGAAAGCATTTGTGAAGGATTCAGCATTGAGGGATGTGGTATCCATGATCACTGTATTGTGCAAGGTGGTTAGCCTTAGGGGCTTAGGTTGGTGGCGCACTGTGTAGGTTAAATATGTGTCCCTTGACATGTGCCATGTCACTGTGTCTGAGTGGGTGTCTGCCTTGCTGGTCTGTGCTCTTTGGGTAGATGTCCATTGAGTGCCTCTGGGAAGGTGGGTGTGTGGCTTTTCACCATATGTCATGGCTGTCAAAGTGTGTGTCATGGTGAGCTACATGTTCCGCATGATCTGGTGCAGGTGTTGATCTTATCCTCTTGACCTGCTAGTCCATTCTTTGCTGGAGAGTGCATATGTCCACATTGGGTGATATATGGGTAACCCTCACAGGTCTGAGTGTTTGGAGTTTAGAGGGAAGGATTGTCTGTGTACATGCGGCAGTTGCAACAGTGTCCCAGAATGGACATATGCACCAGGCCAATGGGTGAAAGCACAGATAACCGCCCTTCAAACATGCCAGGAGGAGTGGACATAACTAGTAAGTACTTGGGCGACATCTGTGATGAACAAGTACTGCTGACAGCTCACAGGTGTGCCACACTTCATGATACAATAACCTGGTGAAGTGCCAAGCCATAATGCTAGTTGAACTGCAAGGCAGAAAAAACTAGCATGATGTACGGGTGGGACAGAAAGCAGGCTGTCTGCCACCTGTAATACTTTATCGCAGCAGTACAGTTATCAGCAGCTTTGGCCATAAGAAAGCTCAGTAAGCTCTGTAGCGCAAGTGGTTACTGTGTAACACTATAGTAGGCATACCTGGATAGGCAGGAATTCTAATCCCAATAGTGGCGTGTGTGTGTGTGTGTGTGTGTGTGTGTGTGTGTGTGTGTGTGTGTGTGTGTGTGTGTGTGTGTGTGTGTGTGTGTGTGTGTGTGTGAGTCATGTACTATCTGGCTTATACCATTTTTGACCTGTGTACTACCCTTTACACTTCCCTTCACTCCAGTTTGGTAGACCTGTTGATGTCATCCACCTCAGAAGTGCCTTTGGTTGAGTTTGAAATATATAAGCTCTATGGTGCATCTCATAACTGCTTAGTACTACAGTAAAAATGCCTAGATAGGCAGGAGTTCTAATTCCAATACTGGCAAGTATGTGTGTGTTTGAATCATGTACTGTCTAGCTCATACCATTTTTGACCTGTGTACTACCCTTTACACTTCCCTTCACTTCAATTTAGTAGACCTGTTGATGTCATCCACCTCAAGAGTTGGAAATGTATAACGTCTGTGGCACATCTCATAACTGCATAGCACTAAAGTAGGGAAACCTAGATCGGCAGGAGTTCTAATCCCAGTACTGGCAAGAGTGTTTTTGTATGTGTGTGAATCATGTACTGTCTGGCTCATTTTTGACCTGTGTGCTATCCTTTACACTTCCCTTCACTCCAGTTTAGTAGACCTGTTGATATCATCCACCTTAGAAGTACCTTTGGAAGAGGTGGAAACATATAAGCTCTGTGGCACATCTGATAACTGCATAGCACTATAGTAAGACTATCTAGATAGGCAGAAGTTTTAATCCTAATGCTGACAACTGTTTGTGTGCATGTGATGATCATATCATGTGTGGCTTATACCATTTTGATGTGTATACCATACATGGCTGGTGACCATCTCCCAGTGCCATTACTTTATATAGTGTGGTGACAGCATCTGCCTCACATGCAGCAGGTTAAAACATTGTACAGTCCTCTCTACAGATGTGTCTGGAATATCCATATGTTTGAAACATATACATGGTCTGAAGTGGTCTGTGTGCCTTAACAATGCCCATGTATGTGATATTATAGCTAAATAGGCCACAGTGAGTGTACTGACACATATGGCAGCATGAGGTATAATACCTGACTGAAATATCATGCTGATAGGATGTCTGCCCCCCTCACGGGTGGCCTGCCTTTAGGTGCAATACATGAGTACAAATGCTTGGTTTCACAAGTGAACTGTACCTGTTATGGGTCACATTAAAGGCTGGAAGAGGTGTGGACTGTCATATTGCGGTCCTAATTAGTATGTAACAGGAACACAATCTTAAGAGGGGTGTATGCACAATTTATATCCACTGTATATCAGTAATGTGTCACGCATGACCTCATCTTAGGACATTTGCCCAGCACAATTTGGAGGCCTTTGTCCAGACATCTTGGCACTGACAAGTTGTGAGGTATGCTACAGGAATGTTGAATTTACATCAGATAGGCCCCAGTGGTGACCACTGTGATGCAATACAGTTAACCCCAGCACAACTGAACATACACAACAAGCAATATACCTATTACATAAAACAATGTAGCTATTACTGATGGTTGTGTGCATGGCAAATTGCATGTGCTTCACATGCCTGGTGTACTGCCAGGCAACAACAGAACAATATAGTACCCACCAACTTCAGGCTGCTGTCCCATATGCAGACCAGAGGCTCCTAGGTAGTTGTGAGAGGGGGTTATTGTCAGCAGACACACATGTGGCCTTGGTATAAGATGAATGCAGCATGTCTACACATCTACAGTACTAACCGCAATAATACACAATATCCTGCCTTCACCATAGATGTGCACCTCTGTGCATTAGAAAAACCCATCCACAACTGCAATGGGACCTGACACATGCATGTAGGTACAATACAAATACATGTATGTCTGATACATTAGTGTACTAATCCCCATTGTGCCCTTACCTGCATGCTCCTCATCCAGTGTGTGTGTGTGCGTGTGTGTGTGTGTGTGTGTGTGTGTGTGTGTGTGTGTGTGTGTGTGTAACCTACCTCCACAATGCTTCCCTCAGCATCATGACTTGTGCGTTTGGTGTGTGGCCCAAGTGTGGTGAGGAGCTCCTTGGTGGGTGTCAATGGGGGGTGGGTGGCTGGGCCCCCACCTGTGTCTAGCTGGTCCCTTGCTACAGTAGCAGCTCATTGATGGTCATGGCATTTGAGGTCAGTGGCCTAATGCTGCACATGCATGTCAGTTCTGCTGTTCAGGCCAGCATCATTTACCCTGTGGACCACACTGTTCCACAGGGCAGTCTGTTCCTGCACATCTTCTACTCTCCACCCACATGACAGGGCATAATGTCCAATCACATATTGGGTGATGATGTATGTTTCCTCAATAGAGAATGCTGGTAGAGGAGCACTCTGCATGTTACCTGGAAGACATGAATAGGAAAGGGCCACAGGACTTTATACGGTTGTCAAAATGCACATCAACAGTGGATATTTCTTGCAAATAATCCAGACTACCCCAGAAACCTTCATGCTGTCATGGCTATAGCAGCTTGCATTACATGCCTGTCCCTGAGCTATCTTATTCCCTCAATGTTGGACACTTGATTACATAATCCTCTATCCTCCATTCATTTCTGCATGGAGGGTTGACAGTGGTCATCTTCCATGTGGATGGTGTGTGTATGGTGGCAGGTCTGTATTTGACTGTGGTGTGTGATGGAGCTCTGAGCACATGCCCAAGTTAATTTAGGAGGCAGACACTGATGTTATTATGCCCCATGGAGATATGCTGTTGTTGCCATCACTAGGCAATATGTACATGCTCACCATTGCTGTGGGGAGGAGTTCCCACCTAACCTGTATGATGCAGGTTCCCTATATCTATGGCATGTGTGTATGAGGTGTTCTTTACCCCCAGTACAGGGCAAATTGTGCTGTTTCATCTGAGACTTGCAGTATATGTGGAGACACCGTTACAATTGTCCTTGGTGGTGTGGATATGTCCAAGTCAGATATAGGTGGACTTGCTTCAAAGTTGTTGCCTGCACCTATGTGTCCCTTTACAGACAATGTACCAACCTATTATGTGGTTTGTGTATTGCTGCTGTCCACCAAAGCGGATTACTTTAACTTGGTGAAGGCTGGATATACAGGTCAGGTACTGCTGTGTCCATATGGCTACAGTGGATATAAAGTCTACACACCCCTGATACACTGCCTGGTATTTGTGCAATTGGAACATGACACCACATTAACTCATTTCATAACAATTCCCACCTGTAGTGTGACCTATAGCCTGTACAGTTCAATTGAAAACATAACAATCTGGTCTGTGAAAACATATGGAAATAATACTCAGTACAATAAGCCAGTTGAATGAGCGTGCACACCCTTAAACTTGTGTATGCACCTCTTGAGATGTTTACAGCATTCATCCATCTTTTTTTGGAATCTAACATCATGGCACCTCCTCACTTGGCAATAGTTGCTCACCTTCCTAGAAGCACCTTTGATTTTATTGCAGTGGAACTGGACAGGTTAGTGGTCACATTCAAGATGAGAAACATTATGAAATGATCTTCTGTGGTCTGATTGTCATACAACACACAAACCTAGCATTCCAACAGGGGTGTGTGCACTTGTGATAGCCACTGTATATTAGGTGTTGATATAGTTGGTAGTGATAGGCATGGACAGAGGCTAATAACACAAGTGGACACTTCTCTGATTAATACCTGATAATCATGCCTACTCCAGTACCCACATCAGTGTCAGGGCAATGCAACCACCAGTAGCTGTACACATATATGTCTGTTGTATGCACTGACACTAATATAACACACATGTGCAACATGCACAATGTATGTACCTGACTGCTTGGAACCCATGTGATTAGTATTGCGCCTTCCAGCTAAACATATGCATACATACATGTGCTCAGGGGATACCTGGTATACATTTCTATTGAATTTAAGTATGGCACACTGTATTTTCATTCTTGCTGTTCAATCATACTTCTCAACCTGTTACAGCATTTAAATTTAAGCAATGGTTACACCTGCTAAGCATAGCTTAGCTTAGGTAACCAGTGATCACATTCTAGACTGATAAAATGGCAGGGTAATGACATCTTTAATAAGTGTACTTAATTCCCTGTACTTAAAATACTTCTATGTGCTGTCATTGCAGTAACAAGGGGTGTGAGTATACTGTATGGGACACCTGGATATATATGGGCAGTATCACAATCCATTCTCTTTGGATTTGTTTCATACATGGGTAGTATCCCAAATTATACGCAGTCACACCAGTTACAGTGCACTGGTTAAACAGAAATAGTTTAACACATATGGTATTACATTAGTACCTTTAACAGTGCTTTTTCAAGTAAGAGTAGATTGCAGATTGCAGTACTGGAACCATACACCCCTGTATGCAAAGTTGGACTCTGAGTACTGAGTAACTTGTTTATATGTATCACCTATTGGATATTGATCTGATATGTTGATATTAACTGTAGACTACTATGTTCTTTGGACATGTCATTGGGGACTGCTGTCATGTAGTAATGGCATACCTTTCAGTTTCAAATGTGTATCTTTCAATACATTCATCCTAATGCATAACCTGTTGGCTATCTATTTTCTGTCTGTCCTCTGTACAGATGTGCAGATGTCAGGTATTACTATGGCCATACCACTATGTAGGTGCCCACATTGTATTGTGCTGTGGGCCTGGACACTGCTGCTATGTGGACCTTGCCCCATTTCCTTGCCTGTGTGAGGGACAATACAGAGATGGTGGCCTACAGATTCACATACAGTGGGTGGCAATATGTCACAGGACAGGACATGTGGACACAGCCAACCAACACGTGGGACCTATCCCCAGATTTGTGAACAGATTCTATGTCATCAGTGCTGTTATAGACATGGTGGCTTGATAGATTGACAGGGTGTGTGTGGGCATGCATTTAGTGTGTGACGTCATGACTCACAGTGATATGTCTGACATACCACTCCACTGGCACGCTGTCCACAGACTGGCCATATGTTTGCCTATCATGTTTTGTGTGCTCACCAGACAGTTGGTGTCCTTGGTAAATCAGTCATGGACTCTGGGGAATGCAGTCAGTAAATACTCACATCTATTGGTATTACCGACATCATATTCCTCATAAAGAATGTTACAACAAACCCAGTGACATCTGCAACTCTCTCAATGTATGACAGCAGTATGTCCAATCTACCCCTGTGTCTGTGCCTCTGTTCCCACCTAGTGATATAGGGGTTGAAGCCAAGCTTAGTAAGTGGGGAATGTTATCAAAGGCTTTGACAAGATCAATGTAGGCTATATGTGTCACCTTGCCTTCATCCACAGCTCAGGTGACTGATGTCAAGAGGTTGACCAGGTTGAATGAGCAGGTATGACCTACCCTTCACAAAGGTAAACTGTGTGGGATCCTGAGTATGCAGATTCCCTTATCCCTGATTATTCGGTACATGATGATACATTCCATAGCTTCACATAACAGACTTGTCAGGCAGTTGGGGTGGTATTTCTCAGGGTCTGTAGTTACACCTCATTTGTGGGGAGGGGTGACTGTAGCAATGCACAATTCAGTAGGGACAAAGCCTGAGGTGAGGCTGTGCTTGAACAGGGCACACAGGTAAGGTGCCAGATCACTTGGTAGTTCATGTAGAACACAGCCAGGGATATACTCAGGTCCCATAGAGGCTGTATTCTTGGCCTTGGACAGTGGTGTTATAACCTGTGCTGCAGTAATACTGGGGGACTTGCTGTGTACTGGTATTGTGATTGGTCCTTTGGGGGGGGTGAGGGATACTGTTTGCACTCCAGATGCCAGCCAGTATACTGGCATTATTTGTTGGCTCAGTCTGGGAGGTACCATTGTCTAGTTAATCAGAACAATTCTTGGTATTGCCATGGAGATTCTTTACATAACTGTATGAGGCCTTGTGGTTGTCTTTACTATGTGCTCCAAGTCTGTTCTCACAGCTAACTTTGTAGTATTTGATGAGGGATCTCAACTATTCATTGAGGCTGATAAGGGTTTATTTCCTTTCTTGGGACTTCACCTTATCCCACATCGGTTCCCTCCTTCTGCTGTACAGTCTCTTCATGGCAGGGGACCACCAGATCAGCTTCCTTTTTTTGGAGGTGAGGGTCCTGGTTGTATTGGGTAAGGCAGTATCCATGCATTTGGGTATGTGTTCATAGTGCATTGTTGTTTGATTCAGCTGTC